>NC_048219.1:177533103-177753148 GCF_002007445.2 Ailuropoda melanoleuca
TTATCCAGCTCAACTCAGGGGACCGGCTGAAAAAGGTGTCCCCTACTCCTCCGCCATCTTAACCTCCTTTTCATTTAGTGAATTCTTATTTATCCTTTAGTCTCAACCTAAATATCCTAAATGTCACTTCCCTAGGGAGGCCACTCCTTAAACTCATGTTAGGTCTCCTCTTTCATGTTCAAATAGCATCCTGTAATTCTTTTATTATGTGGAGGATTTTTTGGTCAGCTTTACTGATGTATAGTTTATATACAATAAAGATCACTGATTTTAAGTATACAATTCAATGAGTTTTGACAAACTATACAATAATGTAACCACAATAATCCTGAAATAAAATATTTGTATTATCCTAAAAAGGTCCCTTAGGGCCATTTGTAATCAACTTCCTCTACCCACAAGCAATCACTCCTCTATTTTCCATCACTATAAGTTTCTCTTTTCTAGAATTTCATATGGACAGAATCATATGGTAAGCAGTCTTTTAGGACTATTTTTTTTTCATTCATAATGATTTTGAGATTAATGTATTAGGTACGTATCACTAGTTCATTCCTTTTTGTTGATGAGTAGGTTCTATCATATGGACATACCACAATTGGTTTAATTCATTCAAGATTTGATGAACATTTGGGTTGTTTCCAGGTGTCAGCTATTGTAAACAAATACTATGAACATTCACATACAAGTCTTTATATGTTGACATGTTTTCATTTCCTTGGGTTATTATAACCAAAGTCAAGTTCATTCTGCTTGACGGACTAAGTCAAGAGGCAAGATGTTGGGGTAAAGAAAGCTATTTCATTTGAAAAGTGAGCAAACTGAGGACATGGAGGACTATTGTCCCAAAGAAACATCTCCCCTCAGCATGAAATTCAAGCTTTTTTTATGTTAGCAAAAGGGGGAAATATGAGGGGGTTGGAATCAGAAGGTGACTGATATCTGTAGACATCCAAGGAAGGTTGTATGATTCTTTTGCTCTTGGTCAGTTGGTCTTTACATACAGGAAGGTGGTCATGCTGTTCCTGTAAATCTGAAACATAGCAGGTATTTCTGCACATGCTTCCTTCTCTCCGTGGGTCAGGTAGGTTTCAGGTAATGAGCAGTTTTTTGCAAATCTTGCCTGTGACATGCTACGTACAGGGCTAAGCAGCGGTTTCTAAACTATGGGTCACAGCAGCAAGGGCAATAGGAGTGATATGGAGTCAGACATGCTAAGTTTCTTTCCCTGTTACCATTCCCCACTGTCAAAGGTTCACTCCACAATCTTGTGAGATCAGGGACAATGGGACATCATCTATCATCAGACTACTTTCTGCTGGATGGGGTCAACAAGGGGCAACTTTGGAATGAAACAAGTTGACTTATGAAATATTCCTTAGTGCCTCTTTTTGGAATTGAGGTCTTAGAAGTAACCATAGGCATTTCTATGGAAACAAAAGAAAAACAGATTAATGGTTGGAACAAATTATAAATCCAGTGTCTGAGTCCCAAGTGCTGCCCATGAGAGAATTTTTTGATGTCAGGCTCGAAGCATCCTCAGATGGAGTGGGGACCGGCAGTGACAAGCTGATAGATTTCTCTGGTTTGCAGTTCAAATGTCTCTGGTAATCCTTTTGAGTGGCCCAAAGTGCAACAGGCACAGAGACCATCATGATATGATCTATCGTGGCGATTTCTCTAAAGTTTACCTCAAATTGTTTAGCTTCAGTTTGCAGAGCTTTAGGTAAGAGGGTGGTTGTAGTTCTCAATGATTTCAAGTCAAGAGAATGAGAGAAAACTGAAAACCTTAAATTGGAGAATTATAGCCAGATATTTGAGGAAACCACAAGAATTCAGGATTCAGCCAGTTTTATAGGCAAACAACAAACACTCAAAGACAATTAATCAGAACTAGAATCTAACATCCACAAGGATGTGTTTTTTTTTAATTTATTTGAGAGATAGAGTGAAAGAGAGAGAGAGAGAGAAAGGGAGAGGGAGAGAGAGAGAGCATGCATGAGCATAAGTGGGGGGAGGGGCAGAAGGAGAAGCAGACTCCCTGATGAGCAAGGAGCCTGATGTGGGGTTTGATCCTGGGATTTCAAGATCATGACCTGAGCCAAAGGCAGACGCTTAACCAACTGAGCCACCCAGGTGCCCCATAGGTGTGTTTTTGAAACATAATTTTTCTGTCTAAAATCACCCTCATTTTTATCAAATGTAGCCAAATTAAAACTAATTGTAAAGTAAGTCCAGTTTTAACAAACTTGGCCTTATTATTTACATAAGCACATCAGACTGGCAATTGACCATATAGGTTCTTTAAAATCTGCTTTGCTAGAACTTTTTATAAGAAATTTTAGATTGAACTTTTAATAGCCTCTCAAGTTCAAAAGCCAAGCCAAATACTTGCTATCACATTTGTCCATAATACTTGTAGATTTGGGTGAATTCCTCCCTTATCAAGGTCCCCAAAATAACCTGAAGTTCCTGCACCTGCCAGGAAGTGACATTCTTGACACACCTGATAAGGCTGCTGGGAATTTTGTAAGCATGGTGTCAGACCAGCATTTCCAAGGGGCTCTACTAGCTCCAGAAAATCAACATTAGCTCCTTAAAGCTGTCTGGTCATATCTGAGTCTATGCATGTCTCTCTCAAATATGACATTCCAGTCAAAGCCGTGGTAATATAACCAATGTCTCCAATGGTGTTCTGTTATAAGGAGAACAGATTCCCACTGAACTTATCCCAATAACTATAACTGTCATGAAAAAAAGAATATTCATGGAGAGTGTCTGAGTTTTGGAGGGTTCACATAGGGAGAAAAGAGAAATGTTTCAAATTGTTTACAAAGGAATATTTTATCAAATTTCTGCAATTCATAGATACCATTTTTTTAAAAAAGATTTTATTTATTTATTTGAGAGAGAGCACACACAAGCAGGGGAAGGAGCAGAGGGAGAGGGAGAGAGAGAATCCCAAGCACACTCTGCATTGAACCCAACACAAAGCTCCATCTCATGACCCTGAGATCATGACCTGAGCCAAAATCAAAAGTCGGACGCTTAACTACACAGACACTTCCTGTAAGTCATAGATATCTTAAGAGAGAACATTTCCTTAAATCTGGAAGAATAAACAATGGAGAAACAACCCTGTTTCAAAAAAGAGTCATAAAAACTATAATCATCTTTCTCAATTCATTTAATCCCATGTTACTAATTTTTATCCTGTTTGAATGTACTTTTTCCATTTGTTCTGGAAATTCTTAGTTTAGTTTTATGATTTTAAAGATATCAGAATCCTGTAATTGTCAAAAGTCCTTTCCATGAATCTCCTTGAAGCCAAAACACACTTGCAAGAGCATCAGAGTAAAAAAGAAGCGTAAATGACAAGACTCAAAAGTGCCTGTGGTCAAAAATCTGATGAGAGTTCACTATGAGGCAGTTGTCAAGGAAATTTGGTTCTTTTTGTGACACACAACATTTCAACGATGAGAATCACACATGATGACATTCCACCGGGACATATGAAAACTTTAGGAATTTTCCTATTTCCGGACAGCTATAGCATTTACTCACACAATATAACATAAGAAGGTTTATCATCACCTGTTTGGCAATGATTCCATGAAATTAACATACCAAATAAACAAGCCTAAATCATCAAAAAGACTTCATTTAGAATGTGCATTTTGGGGAAGTTTCTAAAAACCTCAGACGGTTCTAAAGCACGTGACTAAATAGGATTACAATTATTATAAAACTGAATGTGTAATCAACTAACCACGGTGGCAATAAGAGGTTCAACAGAAGGTTATACAGTTATTAGCAAAACTTAGCTCCTCTAATATTGAGAAGCTTCAACTTTCTTAAGTAATCAAAGACCTGACAAAGACAAAACACAGAAGCTTTGTTTTTCTGGACAGATAAAGAAAAAAAAAACCACTTTGTTTACAATTTCTTATCAAGAGCAGAACAACAATCCAAGAAAACTTTGTCTTTTTAACAAAGAGAAAACCCAAATTCCAATGTTATACCAATGTTCTTTTAAAACTCAGTCATTTCAGGGGCGCCTGGGTGGCACAGCGGTTGGGCGTCTGCCTTTGGCTTGGGGCGTGATCCCAGTGTTATGGGATCGAGCCCCACATCGGGCTCTTCCGCTATGAGCCTGCTTCTTCCTCTCCCACTCCCCCTGCTTGTGTTCCCTCTCTCGCTGGCTGTCTCTATCTCTGTCAAATAAATAATTAAAATAAAAAAAAAAAACAAAACTCAGTCATTTCAATCTTGGTCCTGACCATGCATAAAATTCTTTTCTAAAGATTCCTCTTCACAAACCTTCTAGAACTTTCTTTTTCACTTCTATTTTGTCCTAAGTTTTCCCTCTCTAAATAATCGGTCTCATTTCAGGACAAAATTACTTTCTTTTCCCCTCAACAAAAATATATTCCCATTCCTTATACCTCTCTTACACATCTCCTGTTTTCCCTACAGAGGCACTTTCCTTATCTCCAGCAGTCTCAATTACATTTACCAGACTGTAACTTTTAGAAACCTTAGTCTCCAGTGAAAACTAAGTGAACTATCTATTGCACCAGATTTCTTTAGATTGACCAATATATGAACTACTTCATAATTTCTAGAAACATGTTTTTTCAAAGTACAACTTTCAGTAAAGCATAAAACAGGTTTACTAGCAGACCCAAATTTACCTTTAGAATTGGAAGCCCAAAGCAGATAAACCTATGTTTAGTAATTAATGTTTCAGTATTTTATCTTATTTGGAAAAGACTTAGATATCCAACGAATTCAACACAATTTATCATTTAACCTAGTTAAACTTCAGTTTTAGGTTACCAAACATTTTGCAAGCTATTTAAAAGTTTACCTATAAACCTTTTTTATTAAACTACTTGCTCTTAATGGTTTCCATGATAACTTCACAAGACAGACAAAATTAGCTACCATTTTAAGTCATCTTTACTGACAAATTGCAATAGAGATAACATGAACTTATCTGACCTTCAGTAAACCTTGGTTGAATTAAAGTTTTACATGTAATGCTGATAACTTTAAAGATATGTCTACTTTAATTAAAACAACAACCTTGAATTAGCTTTAATATCGAGTATTTTTTCAGATCACGTTAGCATGAAAAACATCTGGGTTAGTTTTCATCTTTCTGAGTTTCACAATGCCCAGTTTTTTACAAGTTCTTGCCTTTAGACCAATTAAGCAGATACTCCTTTCCTGTAGAGCTATTTGCAGGCTTAAGACTAGCTTCAGTGGGACCCTACTGTCCAATTGCCCTGGTGAAGAAGTCACGTGAGCATTTAATTTACAAAGGAGATCTTGGCTCAAAAGAGGGATGGGCATTCAGCCAAATACAGGAAGCTATGTTTTAGTGTAAGGTCCCCAAATGACATTCCGACGGCTGCAGGAATGAAGGATTAGTGCTTTTCCAGATACCCTGGTGACTGACGTAGCCTGAGAAGTTTTATTTTTTATTTTATTTTCTTAAACTATCCTTTTTTTGAGAGAGAGAGCGAGAGAGCACATGAGCAGAGGCAGAGAGGGGGAGAGAGAAAATCTTAAGCAGGCTTCACGCTCAGAGTGGAGTCCCAGGCGGAGCTCAATCTTGCCACCTGAGCTGAAATCACGGGTCAGGTGCTTACCCAGCGGAGCCCCGCAGGTGCCTCACCTGAGGAGTCTGATACCCAGCTCAGTGTCTCCTACCAAATATGTTGCACCTGCGTCCACTAACAAGTCAATCAACCCGTTCCACTCCATCAATTTTACCTGGGGTTCCTGTAGGAATCTGGAGTGGGCCGTTTAAGTAAAGGGGGGGGGGCTGGGCCCCTTCGTGTTGTCTTGGGAGGTGCTCTGGTTTGAACCTCCTAAGGAGGTGACCCAGCAGCTTGGGGGGCTTTCTGTTCCTAGAGAGTGACGGTAGGAGCAGCAGGAGCCCATGGCCTTGGAGGCACTGAGGATGGGAGGGCCCAGAGCGGCCCGGGTGGTGTTTTGGTGCAGGAGGGGCGGGGGGCGGGGAGGCAGAGGCGCAGGAGCGCTGCCCACAAGGCTAGAGGCAGATTCAAAATTTGGACTAACACTCCTTTCTCTCCCTCTCCAATCTCTCCCTCCTGCGAAACAGTCATTTTCTCCGGTTGCCTTTCAGCCTTCTGCACCTTGTGTTCCAAATATGTCCTAATGGGCCCTCTTTGGGAACAGAAGGAGTGTTCCCCACCTGCCGAGGCAACAATGCAGAAAGAACGCCAAAGAAAGGATAACAAAATGAAGTCCCGAGTACCTCTGTTAGCATGCTTTCCTCCCCAAGTCAGAGATTCACCGACTGACCCAAACAGCTTCCTAGACAAACTAAGAACTAAACCCAAAGCTCCCGTTTAGAGTCAACTGAATGGGAGGCAGAAAGCTGAGTCGCTAATATTTGTGGAGACAAATTGAAGGCCTACTTTTCAATGATCTTTCTGTTATAAAACAAATCCAACATGACCAGTTTTGTCCAAAGGTTGACTGAAAGCTGTAGCAACAAACAAACCAAATGCAAACGAACCAGTTCACAAACAAATCAGGTAAAGTCCAACAGGTATTCCAACAGGGTACCGCAGACAAATGGAAGCAAAGCGGCTTCCCCTCCACCCCAAGGAAAAGCCCAAACGGAGGGGAGTGGGAGTCCCGACTGCACACGCCGAAGCGCCTTACCCTACTTTGGAGTCCACAGACAGGCAGAAGTTTGTCCAAGACTTGTCCCAACAGCCAGGGAAGCCCGTGGAACGCAGGTCCCGGTGACTGCCAGGGACTCACCCGCAGAATCCCAGGGGCAAGGGGCTGGCCCTGAGCCCTTTCTCCCAAGCTCCTCTGCTTCCAGAACAACAGGCCAATGATTCAAGAGTCAAGATGTTAAAGAAAGCCACCTTATCCGGAAAGTCAGCAAACCAAGAATGTGGCAGACTATCATCCCAAAGAAACATCTCCCCCGGCATGAAATTCAAGCTGCTTTTAAGTTAGCAAAAGTGGGAAATGGGGGCGGGGGGGGGGGCAGCTTGAAGTCAAAAGGTGACTGACTTCTGTATGACCTCTGTAGACATCTGAGGAAGGTCGTTTCACTTCTTTGTCTTCACTCACTAGGTCTTTGGGTATAGGAAGGTGGTCATGTCATGCCTGTCAACCTGAACCGTCATCGTCCTTTCTGTACATGCTTCCTTACCTCCTCAGGTGAGGCAGGTTTTGGGTAAAGATCAGTTTTTGCAAATCTTAGCTGTAACGTGCCTACCTTCAGGGAGGGCTAAGCAGAGGTTTCCAAGCTGTAGGTCACAGCAGCAAAGACAATAAAAGCAATATGGGTTCAGAAGTGCTAAGTTTTGTTCCTTGTTACCAATTACCTTGGAATGGAATTCTGGGTCACGCAGAAGGTGTATATTGAACTGCTTAATCAACTGCCGAATCATTTTCCAAAGTGTCCAATTTCTCAGTTCTACTTGAGATGTTTAAGAGTTAACATTTGTTGCCTCTTATCAATATTTTGTATTTTCAGGTGTTGACTTAAGCCATTCTCATGGGTATTTCAGGTGTTAGCTTTAGCCATTCTTGTGGGTATTTAGTGGAATCCATTGTGATTTTAGGTTTTTTTTTTCTTAATGACTAATGATATTGAGTTTAATTCTTTCTTAATACATTTAAGTACCTGCAGAGTGTTTATCTTCCCTCCCTGCTACATTGTCAACCCCATGACAACAAAAATGATAGTTTTTCTTATGTCTTCTTTTGGAAATTTTATGTTCTTTATTCCTTAAAAGGGTTTTAATGGAACATTTCAAAAAAATACAGAAAAATAAGAAACTCTTGTGGATTCACCACGCATGTGTAAGAATCATCAAGCCAAGCCCCTTGTGTGTTATCTTTTAACAGCAATGTATCCCCACGCCTCACATACGTGGCTGTATTTTAAGGCATCCCTGCGACTGTATCTTTCTTGTTCACAGATGTATCGCTAGTGTTTAGAACAATGTTCAAACATGGAAGGGGTTCAGTATTTATTTGAATGACTAGATGTTATTTTTTATACATAGCATATTTTATCTCACGGTCTGACCTCAAAGAACGATCATGCCTTCGAGTCAGCTAATTACTGGAGTTGAACTTTTTTGGTAAACTTAAACAGAAGCGTCTTAAGCCTCTTTTGAAAACTGCATCTACTCTCTGACTATTGTCAGAGGGATGGTGGAAGTTCAGAAATATTAACATTTTCTTTAAGCTAATCAACATCCCTTGATCACTTGCCAGGATTTTTTTGGGTGTGACGCAGTGTCTCTGGATAAATCAGCCATGAAAATGAGCTGCGGCGATGGTAGATTTCGAGCTGTTTACTGAAGTCTGTATTAGGTTGAATACTGAATAGTTCATCATACCAATAATGGGGCTAGAAGAGAATTGCTTGAGTCTGGTTCAATGCTGCTTTAATACATACATCGTAAAACTGGCTGTCAGGATGGAATAAACAATCATAATAGCCTGTAGCAGAAAGTCTTTCCTAGGCTGATGATTGGGCCAAAGTAAAACAGATGTAAGTCAAATTTCTGGAGCCCACTTCTTTCTAAGGCATAATTCACAATGGAAAAGTCCTCCAGGAAACCTGGTTAAGAGATAAATAGGACTGCCTGAGAGGTAAGACAGGTAAATACATTTCCCATATTCCTCATTGGGTCTGACAATTAATCCTGAACTAAAATGCTTCCAAGTCCTCCAGTAGGTTTTGAAAAAAGCAGATGCCTAAAAGGAAGGACGGACTTTCAAAACCATGAGTTATATGTGATCGCCGCAGCTTTGTTTTCCCAGAGAATAGCAATTGGATGACTCAAAAAGCTTAATTAAGAGGTGCTATTGCTTCGTGACTTCCAGTGTGTCTCTGTTTTTGCCTCTCTGCGGTGACTCAGCCAAGGTAGGGTGTGCACATTAGTTGAACCAATCCTTTTCCACAGTTGGCTTTTCATGCCACGGGCTGTGGAATATGTGACACAAAAATATCACATTTTTAAAGCAGCAGTTTAACAATTTCTGTTAATCCTCATGTTGTGGTTAGATGCCAATAGCTCCATGAAGGCTACAGTTGAAAATAGCAATTATTTTAAAGTATGTCTCTTTTGTACACCACTAGTAAATTGGATTATGTTTTCTGAGCCTCCCGGGGGCATTAGCCAAAGCATATCTAAAGCTTTTCCAGTATTATAAATCATCTTTATAGGCTCACAGATATTTTATAATAAAGGTTGGGATTTCCCTAATCTTTTTAATGTGAAATTCATGTTTCCTTCTCTCCATTAATCCTTATCCCATTTCTGTGACTCCACTCAAACATTACATTTATCTAGGCTATCAGCCAAAGTGGAGTGTGCTTGTTTACTTTCTTCCTGAAGCCCATCTTCTCATCCAAATTACCCACGGTAAATTAGAACTCTATTCTGACCTTGCTGCAAGAAATCAGGTAACTCCGCTATTCTGAATTATGAGTAGGTGACAGGCTTATAAATTACCCACTTGTTTTGTTGGTATTAACTTAAAAGAGGCAGCTTTTCTTTTGAGAAGTATGTTTAAGGTTGCAAGAAAAATAAGAAAAGACTTCCTTTTGTGTACTCGAAAGGAATTAAGCCTTGTAACATTATGGCACATTTTTTTTTTCTCTTCTTTTTTTTAAATGTTTTTTTATTATATTATGTTAGTCACCGTACAGTACATCCCCGGTTTCCGATGTAAAGTTCAATGATTCATTAGTTGCATATAACACCCAGTGCACCATGCAATACATGCCCTCCTTAATACCAATCACCAGCCTCTCCCATTCCCCCACCCCCCTCCCCTCTGAGGCCCTCAGTTTGTTTCTCATAGTCCATAGTCTCTCATTTCATTCCCCCTTCTGATTACCCCCCTTTCTTTATCCCTTTCTTCCCCTACCGATCATCCTAGTTCTTATGTTCCATAGATGAGAGAAATCATATGATAATTGTCTTTCTCTGCTTGACTTATTTCACTTAGCATTATCTCCTCCAGTGCCGTCCATGTTGCAGCAAATGTTGAGAATTCGTTCTTTCTGATAGCTGAGTAATATTCCATTGTATATATGGACCACAGCTTCTTAATCCAGTCATCTGTTGAAGGGCATCTCGGCTCCTTCCATGATTTGGCTATTGTGGACAATGCAGCTATGAACATTGGGGTGCATATGGCCCTTCTGTTCACTACGTCTGTATCTTTGGGGTAAACACCCAGTAGTGCAATGGCTGGGTCATAGGGTAGTTCAATTTTTAACTTTTTAAGGGACCTCCACACTGTTTTCCAGAGTGGCTGTACCAACTTGCATTCCCACCAACAATGTAGGAGGGATCCCCTTTCTCCACATCCTCTCCAACAATTGTTGTTTCTTGCCTTGTCTATCTTTGCCATTCTAACTGGCGTAAGGTGGTATCTCAGTGTGGTTTTGATTTGAATTTCCCTGATGGCTAATGATTTTGAACATTTTTTCATGTGTCTGTTAGCCATTTGTATGTCTTCATTGGAAAAGTGTCTGTTCATATCTTCTGCCCATTTTATGATTTGTTTATTTGTTTCTCGTGTATTGAGTTTGAGAAGTTCTTTGTAGATCTTGGATACCAGTCCTTTATCTGTGGTGTCCTTTGCAAATATATTCTCCCATTCCGTGGGCTGTCTCTTAGTTTTTTTGACTGTTTCCTTGGCTGTGCAGAAGCTCTTTATCCTGATAAAGTCCCATAAGTTCATTTTATCTTTTATTTCTCTTGCCTTTGGAGATGTGTCGTGAAAAAGGTTGCTCTGGCCGATGTCATAGAAGTTGTTGCCTATGTTCTCCTCTAGAATTTTGATGGATTCCTGTCTCACATTGAGGTCTTTCATCCATTTGGAGTTTATTTTTGTGTATGGTGTGAGAGAGTGGTCAAGTTTCATTCTTTTGCATGTAGCTGTCCAATTTTCCCAGCACCATTTATTGAAGAGACTGTCTTTTTTCCACCGGATGTTTTTTCCTGCTTTATCAAAGATTAGTTGCCCAAAGAGCCGAGGGTCCATTTCTGGGTTCTCTATTCTGTTCCATTGGTCGATGTGTCTGTTTTTGTGCCAGTACCATGCTGTCTTTGTGATCACAGCTTTGTAGTACAGCTCGAAATCCGGCATTGTGATGCCCCCAGCTTTGTTTTTCCTTTTCAACAGTTCCTTGGAGATTCGGGGCCTTTTCTGGTTCCATACAAATTTAAGGACTATTTGTTCCAGTTCTTTGAAAAATGTCCTCGGTATTTTGATCGGGATAGCATTGAAAGTGTAGATTGCTCTGGGTAGTATGGACATTTTAACTATGTTAATTCTTCCAATCCATGAGCATGGAATATTTTTCCATCTTTTTATGTCTTCCTCAATATCTTTCAAAAGTGATCTATAGTTTCTAGGATATAGGTCCTTTACGTCTCTGGTTAAGTTAATTCCAAGGTAACGTATGGTTTTTGGTGTTATTGTAAATGGGATGGATTCCCTAATTTCTCTTTCTTCAGTCTCATTATTCGTGTATAGAAATGCAACTGATTTCTGAGCATTGATTTTGTATCCTGCCACATTACTGAATTGCTCTATAACTTCTAACAGTTTGGGAGTGGATTCTGCACATTTTAAAAACTGCTTATCATTGGCAATTTTTAGTTTGTGTTTGGATGTGTGTCTACACAATTACACGATACTTTAATTTAAAAAAGAAATTCCTAGCTGTCAGTCTACTTTAGTTCTGAGCTTTATTTGCTGTTGTAGAGATTCTCCTCCAACCCCATCCCGAAGTAAAAAACAGAATGAAAATCAAACAAATAAATAAAAGCCACTCGACAGAGAGCTCCAGCCAAATGATCAATAACAATATTTAAGGGGAGAAATGCCACTAGAATCTGAATCTATTTAGGTGTGATTTTTCATACAGAATCAGAAAAGGAAGTATTATTGGAGAGGTTTGCTTTAGCTTCAGTAAGAGGGTGTAGTAGATACTATTAAATCAATGTGATTCAGAATTTTAGGTAAGTATTTCATGTAGATATAGCTCTGCATTGCATAATAGAAATAAAATTTCCTATCAGTTAATGTGATTTTTTTTTTTTTTGGTATTCTTTTGACTTCAAGTAATAGAATATCCACCTTACACGGCTTAGCAAACGTAATATAATAATCTCATCAAAAAAGAACGCTAGCTGAATTCAGGATTGGTTCAACAGCTTAGCGCTATTATGAAGGAGTCAGGTCTTTCTGTATTTGGTCTCTCCATCCTCAGAGTTTTGTTTTGGAACTTAGGTGTACTTGCACCTCTTGGATGTAAGAATGTACCTATAGTTTAGGTATCACATATAGAGATGACAACATCTGCCCCCCCCCAATGTAGTTTCTTTCCACATATCTTTTTTAAAAAGAAGGAAAACCTTTTCCAGAAGCTTCTGAGAAAACTTCCCTTTGGATCCATTCTGCTGGGACTGGGTCTCATATCCATGACCTAGCTGCAAGGAAATTTAAGAAAACTGTGTGTGACATTTTGAGACTCTGTAGTTGAATGTCATCTGGGCCACTAAGGAACAAGTGGGGCGAGGGGGGAATCTGCCAGCTGGGAAGACAAGAGTTGTCTATCTGGAAGTTTATATCACTTTTTTTTTTAAATAAAGTTACTAAGAATTAAGTGTCATTTTATTTAAAGTACATTTTTGTTTGTTTTGCTAAGGAATTTGTATCAGTATATTACAGATATTTTTGGAGAGATTCACAGGTTAATTCTAATTGAATTTCTTGGATTTCTTTCAAGTAAATTTTAGAAATCCCTCTTAAACATAGAAAAGGAAAAGAAACTTTATTATGATATTTCTGTTCCAAGTAATAAAAAACAATAGGATGTGATGAGCTAAACCAAATCACACTCTTTCAATGGAATGGGCAAAGACAAACTGACTAGTAAAATAATGAGGAAACAAGGCCCTCAACATGGACAAAGACACAAGGAAAATCAATCAGATTAAATAGACATCGATGCTATAATTATATTCCACAGCTGATGTAGAACCGAAAACACCAGGGCACCTGTTTTGTTCAAATCGAAGCTAGATTTTATAGACACAGTGTGAGAGGCAGAGGGCAACATTAAATCATCTCTCTTCATTTGGCTTGATTCACTGAGGAGACATCTAGATTTTCCAGGGGTGGTACAATTCCATTTGGGGGAAAAAAGAGACAACTAAAAAGAATCAAACAACAAAACAAAGATGTTACCTTCTTCTGAATGTTCCAGAATAGGAATATTTTGAAAGCGTATTTCTCTTTTCATAGTTTTCTACTTTAATCTAAAATGCATACGGGTCCTCTCCACAAAACAAACACACTTTAATGCAAAATATTGCTCAACAACACTGTGTAAGCAAGGATTTAGAAATCTTCACAATAACTTCCTTTATTGTTTCCTTCTTTTGGTAGAAAAAAAAACATCTCTAACAGTCACAAAGGGGACTTAAGAGGGCTTGTTTAGTAAGTTCCCAACTGAAGGAGCAGAGCCCTGCTATGTTTCAACCAAAGACAGAGAAGACCTTCCAAATCTCCACCAAGCACCAAAATAAATGCAATTGTGGCTGCATTTAATTGAGGATTAATAGAGAATACAGACATTACAGCACATTATTAAGGAGTTACTCCACTCTCTGAAAGATAACATGCTTTCCTGACAAAAACAAACACAGTACATTGAAATTTTCTTAAAAAAAAAACAACAAAAAACCTCATCCTAATGAAAATAGAGAAATACCATTTTATTAATCTATTAATTTTTCAGGAATAAAGGCTTTTTACGTTCTTCATTATCCTAAAAGTCAAAATCTCCATTTCAATAGAGTGTTTTTAAGGGAAGGTGGAGGAAAGTTCTAATGAATATTTATGTCTAATTCTATCTGGATTTGCTTGGTGACAGGACGCAGAACCTTTTTATATTTTAAAAATGTGTATGGAACCTAACATGAAAAACAAGATTGGCATCACATTCAAACTGCTAGAGCTGCAACAGGCCATTGCAAAGGTCTTAAAACAATCGTTATTTTTCATGGTAACAAATGGCTTTCCCTCCAAGACACAATACAGCAAAACCAGTAGTCATTTCATTGAAGCCTAATTGAGCTAAGACATTAGGTTTAAGGCCTGGAGTATTTCAACCAGCAGAAGCCATTAAGAACCCAGAATCTGATTATTTCTATCAGTTCACTAAGTCAGTAAATATTTATTGAACACCTAGTAGTATTCACTCTGATGGATTCTGGGGACAGTCAGTGAACAAATCATGGGTTCTGCCCTCAATTTCAGTCCTCTTTCTCATTTTTTGTTTTTTTCTTCAGGGTCTAAGAATTCTGAAGCCTGTTTTTGAGAGATTCTCCGGTAATGCTAACGGACCCAGAAACAGATAGACACCCACGTAGATGATACACTTACCCTTCAGAATCTAGTTGAAACATAGCTTTACATGGAAACTTTTTCCTCAAATCTCCTGCCTCCAAATAACACATACCTTAATCAGTTAGGTTAGACTTTTATGAACACTATTATGTAAAAAAAAAATTTCCTTCCATTTATTGTAATTTAAACCAGAGGAGAGACAACGACTGCAAAATTAATATAGTTGGAAATACACCTATAGTGGTCCATGACAAAGTCTCAGAATGATCTTAATTGGCATGCTCATTACATTGGTTTAGTGCCCATCGTTCTTACATGCATATAGCCAAGTGCCCAGATACCAACAGATATCAGCAGTCCCAAGACTCTGATTGCATTTTTATTTCTTAGACTGTATCTCCTTATCTCAGGGCCTTAAGATAATGGCATGGGTATTGAGAAATACTTATCTGCTCCATGAGAAACAGCAACGCAGGCATGATGATAAATGTGTTCACTTATCTGACAAATATTTATTGGGTGTCTGCATATATCAGTCAGTGTTCCAGGCACTTGGGGATAACATGATATCTGCTAGGTTGGCACTTCAATTCGAAAGTGAAGATGAAGACACATGGGGCACCTGGGTGGCTCAGTCAGTTAAGTGTCTGCCTTTAGCTCAGGTCATGATCCCAGGGTCCTGGGATTAAGCCCTGCGTTGGGCTCCCTGTTCACTGGGGAGTCTGCTTCTATCTTTCCCTCTGTCCCCTCTTTCAGATCATGCTCTCTAGCTCCTTCTCTCAAATGAATAAATAAAATCTTAAAAAAAGAGATGGAGACACAGATAAGAAAGTAGGCAAGTGGGTAAGTAAGATTACGGCTGACACATGAACAACATGGGTTTGATCTGCGAAGGTCCACTTAGATGAGGATTTTTTCCATAAATAAAGTATGGTACTATAAATGTATTTTCTCTTCCTTATGATTTCCTTAATAACATTTTTCTCTAGCTTAGTTTATTATAAGAATACAGTATATACTATATATGACATGCAAAATATGTGTTAATTGCCTATATTATCAGTAAGGCTTCAGGTCAATAGTTGGCTATTACTAGTAGTTAAGTTTTGGGGAAGTCAAAAGTTAGGTGCAGATTTTTGATTGAACGAGGTCAGCACCCCTAATCTTCACATTGTTCAAGGGTCAACTGTATTTCAGAAAACGGTTAAGTATAATCAAAAGTAAAAGAGAAAAAGGGGATAAAGAGTCACCAGGTTTAGTTCTTCAGTTAGAATGGTCAGAAGAGGCTTCTTGAAGGTATAGAACACCAGCCTCTGGGTTAGGAGAGACTCCAAGGTGAAAGCAACTGTGACAGACTGGAGATGTGCAGATCTCATCTGAAAGCAGCAGTGCCATTAAATTTCTGTAGATGATTTACACCTGGCAATAGGGGTCTGGGGCAGGTGGGGGAGACCATGGTGTGAGACATGGATTTTCAAGAGAAATTTAGATTTCAAAAGGAAATTGCCTTTTTAAATGTTGGCAAATAATTGCAACTTAAAATGCTTTGCCTACCAACACTATGCCATTGGGAACAAAGTAGGTGAGAAGGCTGGATCAGGGTAGAGGGCTGCTGGTGCTCTGAATCTCTGCTCTAGGTCTTTCTTCTGTACTAGATGATCTAGGGCTAATCTAGTAAAATAATCTGACCTAAAATGTTAATGACAGATGGCGACTTAATGTGTATATGTTCTAGAGATGATATTTACAGTTTAACGGCACTTGCATGGAATGTTAATGATAATGCATCTTGGAAGGAGGGACTGCTCAGCCAGATCACGTGATCTGGCTCACTCTCCCTCAAGTCACAGCTATAGGTTTCCACCCAGTCTCCCCCCACTCATGGACACAAAAACAATGAGAACTGAACTGATGGTAATTGGCATAATGATTAAGATCATTCAGAGATTTTATTATGGACCGCTATGGGTGTATTTCCAACTGTATGAATTTCCCAGTCATCTCCTCTCCCCTGGTAAATTAAAATAAATGGAAGGAAAGAAAATGAAAATTGGACACATAGGTTCTTTCATTTAATAAGGGAATAGCATGCAGATATTATCAGTAATGCTTTATAAAATTAAATTAAAACATATGTTTTACAGTAAGAAGTGAATCCTATTTCACCATTGCATTTTGTTTTGCTTGTTTTTAGGTTTACTTAGAATTATTTTCCATTGCGTCTTTATCTAACTCCTTCATCATATCTCAGCAAAAATGTCAAACCTTGGCTATGATTCTTGGAAAAATCATGCCACATAGTGTTCATGCCTCACCATTTCTAAGTAGAGCCTTCTTCCCATCTCGAGGCACAAAAAGTATTGTAAGCAATTCTTTGTTAGTTTTTTTTTTTAACTTCATCTTTTTAAAGCAGTTTTAGGCTTACAACAAAATCGAGAGGAACGTACAGAGATTTCTCATATACTCCTTAGCATGCCATATGCATAGCCTCCCTTCTTATCAACATCACTGATTACAGTGTTATATTTTTTACCCGGGATGAACCTACATTGACGGTCACAATCACCCAAAGACCACACTTTAGCTTAGGGTTCATTGTTGGTATTGTACATTCTATGGGTTTAGACAAAAGTATAATGACACGTGCCCATCATTATAATATCCAAAGAGTATTTTCCCTTTGCTAAAAATCCTCTGTGCTCTGCCTGTTCACCCTCCCCCCGACCACTAACAACCACTGATCTTTGTACCATCTCCATACTTTTGCCTTTTCCAGAATGTCGTGTAAGCTGGAATCGTATAATATGTAACACTTTCAAACTGGCTTCTTTCACATAGTAATATGCCCTTAAATTTCTTTTGTGTCTTTTCATGGCTTGTTAACTCATTTCTTTTTAGTGCTAATATTCCATTGTCTGGCTATACCATGGTTTATTTATCAGTTCACCTACAGAAGAAATCTTGGTTGATTGTACATTTTTGCAGTTATGAATAAAGTTGCTATAAATATTCATGGGCAGGTTTTCGTGTGGACATAAGTTTTCAACTCCTTTGGGTAAATACCAAGGAGTATAGGTGCCTGGGTGGCTCAGTTGGTTAAGCTTCTGCCTTTGGCTCAGGTCATGATCCTAGGGTCCTGGGATCAAGTCCTGCATTGGGAACCTGCTTCTCCTTTTGCCTGCCACCCCCCCTGCTTGTGCTCTCTCTCTCTCTGTCAGATAAATAAATAAAATTAAAAAAAAATACCAAGGAGTATGATTGCTGGATCTTATGATGAGTATGTTTAGTTTTATATCTATTAGTTCTATAAAGAAAAGAATATCACAGTCCTCCATCTGTTTATATAATTAAGTGCAGATTTTCTTCCATCAGGTCTGTTTTACAGTCAGTTGATGATTTCTGAGACATTTGACCAAGGTTTATTTTTCTTTTAATTCTGAAACATTTCACACCTGCAAAAATGGATGAAAATTGGACCCTAGGAGATTGAAAACCGGTGCTCTGGAGCACGTACGTACCACACTGAAACAGGGAGCTCGGGAGCACGTGCGGGAACTGGGGGCTACTGGCGGTATTAGAAGCACTAAGGACAGAGACATGCCGGCCCTGGAAGCGAGGGCTGGGAGAGTGGCTGTGGGGCGCGCAACCGAGGGTGCTGCAGGTTTTTAGCAGCACTGATGGAAACAGAGTTAAACAGGCCAAGAGAGCTCAGTGGAGAGCAGACTGCCATCTCTGTGTTCTGAAACAAAGGCTAGGATACGGTCACTGCTGCTCTGACTCTCAGAAGAGGCACAGAAAACCGCCAGGGAAAGGCTCCAGAGAACAAAAGCCCGGAAATACTGGCTCTCATTGTGCCCATCCCCATCCCCCCTCGCAGGGGACAGGGCAACTCTACCCAAACAGGGTTGCCTGAGTATCAGCGCGGCGGGCCCCTCCCCCAGAAGGCAGGCTGAAAAATCAAGAAGCCCACATCCCTAAGGTCTCTATAAAACAAGTGCACACTGCCTGGGTCCTGGTCAATAATTTGGGCTCTGGGCAACCCCGCAACCTCTCCTCATCAGAATGATGATGAGGAGAAACCCTCAGCAAAGAAAGGAGACAGAAACTGTGGCCTCTGACACAGAAATGATGGATATGGATATAACCAAATTGTCAGAAATGGAGTTCAGAGTAACAACAGTCAAGATGATGTGTAGGCTTGAAAAAAATATTAACGAAAATATTAATGAGAATATAGAATCTCTAAGGGCAGAAATGAGAGCGAGTCTGGCAGAAATTTAAAAACTATGAATCAATTGCAGTCTAAACTAGACGCTCTGACAGCCAGGGTAAATGAGGCAGAAGAACGAACTAGTGAATTAGAGGATGGGATGGTAGAAGAGAAAGCTAAAACAGAAACTTGACTCAAAAAAAATCCAATCTCGAGAATGTAGAATATGGGAGATTACTGACTTAATGAAACGTTCCAATGTCAGAATCATCAGCATCCCCGAGGGGGTGGAGAAAGAGAGAGGTCTAGAAGAGATATTTGAACAAATTGTAGCTGAGAACTTCCCTAATCTGGCAAAGGAAACAAGCATTCTTGTCCAAGAGGCACAGAGGACCCCTCCCAAAGTCAATAAGAGCAGACCTACACCACGTCACGTCATAGTGCAATTCGCAAATGTTAGGTCCAAGGATACAATATTGAAAGCAGCAGGGGGAAGAGAATCCTTACGTACAGAAGTAATATATCAGAATTATGTCAGACCTGTCTACAGAGAACTGGCAGGCTAGGAAGGGTTTGCAGGGTATTTTCAAAGCTCTATCTGAGAAGAACATGCAGCCAAGGATCCTTTATCCAGCAAGGCTGTCATTCAGAATTGATGGAGAGATAAGGACCTTGCAGGAACGGCAGAAACTGACTGAATTTGTAACCACCAAACCAGCCCTACAGGAAATATTAAGGGGGGTTCTATAACAGTAAAAAGGTCCCAAGAGTGATACAGAACAGAAATTTACAATCTATAGAAACAAAGACTTCACAGGCAACATGACATCATTAAAATCATATCTCTCAAAAATCACTCTCAATGTGAATGGCCTAAATGCTCCCATAAAATGCCACAGGGTTGCAGATTGGATAAAAAGGCATGACCCATCCATTTGCTGTCTACAAGACACTCATCTTGAACCTAAAGATACATCCAGACTGAAAGTGAAGGGATGGAAAACCACTTTTCATGCCAGTGGACCTCAAAAGAAAGCTGGGGCAGCAATTCTCATATCAGACAGATTAGATTTTAAACTAAAGACTGTAGTTAGAGATACAGAAGGACACGATATTATTCTTAAAGGGTGTATCAAACAAGACAATCTAACAATTATAAATATCTATGCCCCCAACAGGGTAGCAGCTAGATACACAAGCCAACTCTTAACCAGAATAAAGAGACATATAGGTAATAATACGTTAATAGTAGGGGACCTCAATACTCCACTCTCAGCAATTGACAGATCACCTAAGCAGAAAATCAACAAAGAAATAAGAGCTTTGAATGACATACTGGACCAGATGGACCTCACAGATATATACAGAACACTACACCCCAGAACAACAGAATACTCCTTTTTTTCGAATGCACATGGAACTTTCTCCAAAATAGATCATATACTGAGTCACAAAACAGGTCTCAACTGATACCAAAACACTGAAATTATTCCCGGCATATTCTCAGACACAATGCTTTGAAACTGGAACTCAATCACAAGGAAAAATATGGAAGAAACTCAAACACTTGGAAACTAAGAACCATCCTGCTCAAGAATGATTGGGTAAACCAGGAAATTAAAAATCAAATTTAAACAATTTATGGAAACCAACGAGAATGAAAACACAATGGTCCAAAACCTATGGGACACCGCAAAGGCAGTCCTAATGGGAAAATATATAGCCATCCAAGCCTCACTCAAAAGAATAGAAAAATCTAATATGCAGTTTTTATATTCTCACCTCAAGAAGCTGGAGCTGGAACAGAAGAACAGGCCTAACCCATGCATGAGAAAGCAGTTGATCAAGATTAGAGTAGAGATCAATGAATTAGAAACCAGGAGCACAGTAGAGCAGATGAACAGAACTAGAAGCTGGTTCTTTGAAAGAATAAATAAGATCAATAAGCCACTGGCCAGACTTATTCAAAAGAATAGAGAAAGGACCCAAATTAATAAAATTATGAATGAAAGTGGAGAGGTCACAACCGACACCAATGAAATAGGAAGGATCATTAGAAACTTTTATGAACAGCTTTATGCCAATAAATTAAACAACCTGGAAGAGATGGAGGCCTTCCTGGAAACCTATAAACTACCAAGACTGAAACAGGAAGAAATTGATTATTTAAACAGACTGATTAATTATGAAGAGATTGAAGCAGTGATCAAAAACCTCCCCCAAAACACGAGTCCAGGGCCTGACAGATTCCCCCGGAAATTCTACCAAACATTCAAAGAAGAAATAATACCTATTCTCCTGAAGTTGTTTCAAAAAATAGAAACAGAAGGAAAACTACCAAACTCATTCTATGAGGCCAGTATTACCTTGATCCCCAAACCAGGCAAAGACCCCATCAAAAAGGAGAATTACAGACCGATATCCCTGGTGAATATGGATACCAAAATTCTCAACAAGATCCTAGCTAAAAGGATGCAACAGTACATTGAAAGGATTATCCATCATGATAATTATCATGATGGATAATCCTTTTAATTCCAAGTGGAATTCATCCCTGGGATGCAAGGGTGGTTCAGCATTCACAAATCGATCAGTGTGATAGATCATATCCACAAGAAAAGAGTCAAGAATCATATGATCCTCTCAATTGATGCAGAAAAAGCATTTGACAAAATACAGCATCCTTTCCTGATTAAAACCCTTCAGAGTGTAGGGATAGAAGGTACATACCTCAATTTCATAAAAACCATCTATGAAAAGCCTACAGCGAATATCATTCTTGAAGGGGAAAAGCTGAAAGCCTTTCCCTTAAGGTCAGGAACATGACAAGGATGCCCACTTTCGCCATTATTATTCAACATAGTACTAGAATCCTTGCAACAGCAATCACACAACAAAAAGGGATAAAAGGTATCCAAATCGGCAAAGAAGAAGTCAAACTGTCTCTCTTCGCAGATGACATGATACTCTATATGGAAAACCCAAAAGAATCCACTCCCTGAACTACTACAAGTTATAGAGCAATTCAGTAATGTGGCGGGATACAAAATCAATGCTCAGAAATCAGTTGCATTTCTATACACGAACAATGAGACTGAAGAAAGAGAAATTAGGGAAACCATTCCATTTACAATGGCACCAAAAATCATATGTTATCTCGAAATTAACCAGAGACATAAAGGATCTATATTCTAGAAACTACAGATCACTCTGAAAAACATTGAAGAAGACACAAAAAGATGGAAAAATATTCCATGCTCATGGATCAGAAGAATAAACATTGTTAAAATGTGTATGCTACCCAGAGCAATCTACACTTTCAATGCCATCCCAATCAAAATACCAATGACATTTTTCAAAGAACTGGAACAAATAGCCCTTAAATTTGTGTGGAGCCAGAAAAGGCCCCGAATTGCCAAGGAACTGTTGAAAAGGAAAAACAATGCTGGGGGCATCATGTTGCCAGATTTCAAGCTATACTACAAAGCTGTGATCACAAAGACAGCATGGTACTGGCACAAAAACAGACACATAGACCAATGGAAAAGAATAGAGAACCCAGAAATGGACCCTCGGCTCTTTGGGCAACTAATCTTTGACACAGCAGGAAAAAAACCTCCAGTGGAAAAAAGTCTCTTCAATAAATGGTGCTGGGAAAATTGGACAGCTATATGCAAAAGAATGAAACTTGACCACTCTCTCACACCATACACAAAGAAAACTCCAAATGGATGAAAGACCTCGATGTGAGACAGGAATCCATCAAAATTCTAGAGCAGAACATAGGCTGCAACCTCTCTGACATCGGCCACAGCAACTTTTTTCATGACACATCTCCAAAGGCAAGAGAAACAAAAGAAAAAATGAACTTGTGGGACTTCGTCAAGATAAAAGTCTTCTGCACGGCCAAGGAAACAGTCAAAAAAAACTAAGAGGCAGCCCACGGAATGGGAGAAAATATTTGCAAAATGACACTACAGATAAAAGATTAGTATCCAAGATCTACAAAGAACTTCTCAAACTCAATACATGAGAAACAAATAATCATATCAAAAAATGGTCAGAAGATATGAACACTTTTCCAAAGAAGACATACAAATGGCTAACAGACACATGAAAAAATTTTCAAAATAATTAGTCATCAGGAAAATTCAAATCAGAACCACACTGAGATATCACCTTATGCCAGTTAGAATGGCAATAATTGACAAGGCAAGAAACAACAAATGTTGGAGAGGATGTGGAGAAAGGGGATCCCTCCTACATTGTTGGTGGGAATGCAAGTTGGTACAGCCACTTTGGAAAACAGTGTGGAGGTCTCTTAAAAAGTTAAAAATTGAGCTACCCTATGACCCAGTCATTGCACTACTGGGTATTTACCCCAAAGATACAGACGTAGTGAAGAGAAGGGCCATATGCACCCCAACGTTCATAGCAGCATTGTCCGCAATAGCTAAATTGTGGAAGGAGCGAAGATGCCCTTCAACAGACGACTGGATTAAGACGATGAGTTCCATATATACAATGGAATATTACTCAGCCATCAAAAAGAACGATTTCACAACATTTGCTGCAACATGGACGGGGCTGGGGGAGATAATGCTAAGTGAAATAAGTCAAGCAGAGAAAGACAATTATCATATGGTTTCACTCATTTTTGGAACATAAGAAATAGG
This sequence comes from Ailuropoda melanoleuca, assembly GCF_002007445.2. Taxonomy (NCBI): domain Eukaryota; kingdom Metazoa; phylum Chordata; class Mammalia; order Carnivora; family Ursidae; genus Ailuropoda; species Ailuropoda melanoleuca. The sequence goes on from NC_048219.1 coordinate 177,556,441, forward strand.
AAGATTGATAGGAGAAGAAAGGGAAGAAAGAAGGGGGGTAAACAGAAGGGGGAATGAAACACGAGAAACTATGGATTCTGGGAAACAAACTGAGGGCTTCAGAGTGGAGGGACGTGGGGGACTGGGATAAGCTGGTGATTGGTATTAAGGAGGGCACGTATTGCATGGTGCACTGGGTATTACATGCAAGTAATGAATCATGGAACATTACATCAAAAACTAGGGATGTACTGTATGGTGACTGACATAACATAATAAAAAATTATTATAAAAAAAGGAAAATTGCACCCTAGAATATATTAAATAATGAAAACTTTATTTGAAAATAATTATTAAAGTAATTGAGTCAAAACTGTCTGAATAAACTCTTTTGGAAAACAAAGTATTTCCATTAGAAATATATTTTAGGGGCACCTGGGTGGCTCAGTCATTAAGCGTCTGCCTTCAGTTTAGGTCATGATCCTAGGGTCCTGGGATCGAGCCCTGTGTTGGGCTCCCTGCTCAGCCCTCTGCTTGTGTTCCCTCTCTTGCTGTGTCTCTCTCTGTCAAATAAAAAAAATCTTAAAAAAAAAAGAAATATATTTTAAAATTAAAATACCTACCCTATTTAGATTTTATGGTGAAGAAGAATAAGAAGAAGAAAATGAAATGAAATAAAATAATAAGATAAACCATTTTTTGAAGGAATCTTTCTTTACTTTTCAACAAGGACAGATGGTATCAGGAAGGGGCAGTGAGATCTTCCATCATCCTAATGTCAGCAACAATTCTGAGGATAAACTAAGGATAAAAATCTCCCATGTGGTTAGAAAGCTAACACTGGAACCAATTCATTTTGAATTAAAGGTAGGACCATGAACGGTGAGACAAACACCATTATGAAAATCACACCTGACTCAACGGCCTTGATTGTTTTTAGATGCTTTTTTTTTTTTCTAGTTCATTGTTTTTTATTTTTCTGTATGTTCATGGTCATTCTTATGATCAGGGGAGGATCATGCTGTTTCAGTTAGCAAATTTACACCTTGCATGCAGCCACTTAGAAATTACCTGCAGTATATTTCTTTTTCTTTTGAAAGTCTTAGTGAATGTTATGTACTTTGAAGAGGATAAAACACATAATATCGATTCAGAGGAAAAGTATCCTCTGCATAGACTTTCCTTTCCAAGAAGATGAAGAAAACTGTTTGTTCTTAAAGAATGCCATTTGACCTCTCTGCTATGTTGTCTATTTGGGGGATATAATAGGCTACAAGCTGTTCTTTCTGAAAAATGAGCTTGTTTTGAAGTTGGATGGTGGTTCAAAAAGGGATTTTTGAACCTACATTAATACAGTTTATTAGTGCAATTACACACTACAAATTATAACATACATATATATAGTTGGGTTTTGATATCAATTTCAAATTTTAATTTGCTAAGGAACTGAGGAGGGAGGAGGGGGGCCTTCAGTTAAGGGTAAATAGGATAAAGAGCCCATTACATTTTTTGCATAACAATGATGCAACACCTCAGGGCTCATATTGATTCATTTATGGTTGTTTCTCTAATATTAGAAGTAGCATGGAGTCTACTTTCCAATTCCATTCAAATTTCATCACTAATTTGCCATGTAAATTTTTTCTTTACACATCTTAAAATTTTGTAATATAGAAATAACAACAGTACTAATTGTACCTTACATCTGAACAGTACTTAAGGATTTACGCTTTAAATAAAATATCTCATAAGACATCATAAAAGGAGGGTGAGATATTTGTTTACAATTTATTAATAACTACATATATTGAACTGTGACCAGAAAATATGGCCTTCAATTACACTCAAAAAGGAATTTTGTGCACTCTTTAGAGAAGCTGGTATCCGGGTGAGGAGCTGTGAGTGTGGACTTGGCTGTGGGAGGAACTTGCTGGGCAGGTTTGGATCTTGTCTCTCAAAGCAGCTCTTTGAGGATCTCTTCTCTTTAGTTTGGCTGCTGAGGACGTAGTTTGATTATTGTTAAGATCCTTAAAGAAAGTAAGCAAATAGCTGAGTGAATAGTCTTACTTAGCTCCCAGTTCCTATAAGCTCTCAGAACCCTCCATTCAAATCCCCATCTTCAAGCTACTTATCCTTCTATCGGCAAAGAACTACTTATTCCATCTCCAGACTACATCCTTCAGCATAAAATAAAACCTGCTCTATAACCACAGCTGACGTGATGCACTCAATGATTAAAACACCCCATGGAAGGAAATCCTGCTTCCTTCTTTATCCATACGTTCTAGTGTTAATAACCTTTTCTCTAGCAGCAAGTCCTTTATTCACAAGCCTCATGCCTTCTGCCTAGTCGCTCTCAAAGGAAATAAACAATGATGTAATAACGAGCACAAAACCAACAGTCCTCAGCTACTGGGAAGTATGTAATTTCTGAAAGTATTTTGTTCATTCAAAATTAGGATGCATTTGATGAATGGTATCTGACAGAATTAATATTTAAATTATATGATATTTTATTGCCCTCTAAATAGTATAACCATTTTTAAATGTTTGATATAATTTATTTAATATGTTACATAGTCCTCCCAATAAATGACTGATCATATAATAACACTTTTGAGCAGGTAAGGGAGCATTACGAGTATCTAAGCTTGGGCTACAGCTGTAAAGCAGGAATGCCCCCAGCAACCAGGGTGCCTGTTCTCCCTACTTCTGATCATGTTCTCAAGCTGAAGGAGAGTTAAGGTTCCTCAGCCAAGCAGGCAACTTTCTCCCATTTATATTTAGAGCTCATATTTGCAAGCAAATGAAACCATCAATTCCCCTTTCCTATACATAGGGAAGCCTTGTCTGTTCAAATTTTCAACATCAATAACTTCTCCAGTGCGCATGTAACTATATACTACACCAGTCACCCACCAAAATTGGGGGATAATGTAGTGAGAATTTCTTGTTCCACTCTCTCAGCCACTCTTTACACTGTCTGAAAATGTATCATTACACATTTGTTTTCTGTCCCAAGTCCCTCCTCAAGCACCATGTAAGCTCCGCAGGGGTAAATACTATTATTGCTGTATCTTTGCTGCCCAGAACATAGTAGGTGCTCAATAAATGTTTGTTAAATGAATGAATGAATGAATGAATGAAATGCTCATGTCCCATGAGCATTATTTGGTTAAAAACTAAAACGAAGCAGGCAGGAGGAGGGTAAACTTGGTGGGCAAGTTTTGTAGGGCCTCTTAGGGCAGGCACAGAATGGAATGGACACAGCCAGGGGCAATCATAAGGTCTACATGGTGGGAAGGGTGGGCATTGTGCTCCATCAAAACCTGTATCTCTAGCTAATTGCTGTCACTCAAAGGTAGGGGGTCCCGGGATGTCAGATCTTGCAATTTTTCAAGACTAGATGCTTGAATTTCAAACCCAGATTTAGAATGTAACATGTTGGCTCCTTCTTCTTTTCCATAACGTGTAGCTTAAGTAAAACACGTCTTTGCACAGGATCTGGTTTTTGGATGGCCCATTTGTGACCTCTAGTCTTAAATCTACTTCTACCATTTGTAAACGAGTTAGGATAAATTAACTCCTCTTTTTCTGATATAAATAATACTGAGACTATTAACCTTCTCCCTCATTCTCAATTTCAAAACTGTGCTTTTGTTACATCAGTGCCTGGGAGCCATCAGCTTCAGAAAGTGGGAGATTTCGCTGTGGGTGAGCAGTGCTTGCCTAGCATATATGACTTTGAGAGTGGACTTTCCTTTTAATATCTCCCTCCTCTATCTGACAAAATTATTTTTAATAATTATCATGAAAAAACTAATAGTCACCAGAAAAATAATCAAAACAGTGACGATTTCTTCTATTCACACACAGTCATGCCATTAAAAAAATACTAACATATTTAGAGAATAAAATAAATACTTTGTTCAACAAAGGAAAAATATGATGGATTGATTCTTTTTAATGATCTTAATTTTTTTGCTATAAAAAGGAAAAAATAATATATCTACACAGTGATCTGTTGCTAAATGAATAATAATAACATTATGGTTTCATGTTCAAGCCTCACCTGCTGCAAATTTGTTAGTGGCTCCCGCAGAATACACTTTAGCCTACTTGAGTTCACTAACAAGTGTGGCCAGATGGTTTCATCTATCTTTGTCCATCATCAATCCAAGAACGCTTTTTATTAATTTTAATTTTGAATATTACTCTCAAACCAACAATTGTACAAATAGGGTGAGTCTTAAAAATAAGGAAAAGCTTGTCAAAAATTTATAAAACTCATTTCACAATAAATTCCAGCAATCCCAATACTCACCACATCTTTCTTTCTTTGGAATTGATTCTAGCAGCTTTCAAATGCCTGTGCAGTCAAAAATGTTTGAACATAAATAAAACTCAAAGTCGCTACATAAAAAAGCAGAATGCAAGTAACAAGTGCTGTTTCATCATTTTTACAATCACAGTACTATCATTGTTTATTTAAAACCTGTTTACATGCAGGAATACAAAGTTCCAGAGGGCTTGGGGGCAGAAATTATACCCGCACAAGCTTGAAGGATTCTGAATTGTCCTGGACTCATAACCAAGAATTCTCCAAATTTTCCTCCATAAAGAATACAATGGTTATCAAAGGATAAATCACTTTTTCTCTCTTTCTCTCTCTCTCTTTTTTTTTTTAAGATTTTATTTATTTATTTGACAGAGAGAGAGGCAGAGAGAGAGGGAACACAAGCAGGGGGAGCGGGAGAGGGAGAAGCAGGCTTCCCGCTGGGCAGGGAGCCCAATGGGGGCTCGATCCCAGAATGCTGGGATCATGACCTGAGCTGAAGGCAGACGCCTAACGACTGAGCCACCTAGGCGACCCTCTCTCTCTTTTTTTAAAGGATTTTATTTATTTATTTGAGAGAGAGAGAGAGCACAAACACAGAGGGAGAGGGAGAAACAGACTCCCTGCTGAGCAGAGACCTCAGGACCCTGAGATCAAGACCTGAGCGGAAGGCAGACACTTAACCAACTGAGCCACACAGGTGCCCAGGATAAGATTTGAAGCTTACATATATATTTATTATTAAAGCTCAGTAGTAACCACCTCAGGTTTTAGCATTCATATCAACAGAAGATGTTTTCGGGTAGGAGTATTTTATTACTGACCTTCTTTGGAATTGCTGGAGCTAAGCGAAAATAAAAAACAATGTCTTATAGTTGGTTCTATTATTATTTTTAAATTCTCTACACACATAATACCCCAGTTTTGTCTGCACTGGCATGTACAGATCCCACAGACGCCCTTGAAAGGCTGTAGGAAAACAGTAGTAAATAGGAGGAAAGAAATGATGAAGAAGAATGTAACAGATGCATGTGACCTTTCTCCACTTTCATGAAGATATTTGCAAATTGTCTTGTGTTTACCCTTGAGATCTGATTTTCTATATACGCTAAGGTAATCCATTGTTTATTTTTGAGGAAGAGGGATTACTGAGGGTGCTTAAGTAACTGAGCTATGGTATTCCTCAGCTCACCTGGGGTAACTTTAGTCCCCTTTATTCCCCTGGGGCTGAATGTGGGGCCATGATGACTGCCTGCTATTGGCTCTTATTTCAGCTGTTTATGGTCCATGGGTCTGTTTATCTTATTGTTGAGTCCAGTTAGGGTTTTGTGTTATCTATTACGTTTCATCTACCATTATTCTGTTTTTACAGTAAAGGTGGGTCCAGAGCTTGGATTTAGAGCCAGCATCTCTATTTTCTATTGGCATGTACATATGCATCCTCATTTGTAATTTATTTAAAAGTCTAAAAAGTTCAGGAGTGCAATACAGTGGTGGTTATCTCTGGGGAGATAAAGATGGAGCCTAAATTGGGAGTGGTGTCAAAAAGTCACTTTCATATTATATGTAATTTTTTAAGTTTGAGGGAGATTGTAGAAATATATTAAGTAATTTAAAATTCACATAAACATCTTACTGAAATAAAATAATGAAAATGAGAAATGAGAGAAAGTATTTTATAAATGCCTACTGCTTTATTTTTTTTTAGTTTTTAACTGAGAAGCAAAATTTTACCTCTATTAAATCTTAATCTGTCTACTTATGTGATGTTACTTTAACAGAATTTAAAAAATATTAAAAAAATATATTACGTTGTTGCACTTCTTGTTTTTATTAAAAGATATTTAAATTTTAAAAATTGACAAATTATTCACGAGGTATAAAAAATGTAATTCACTAAAATATTGTAATGAACCCTTTACTTTTCCAGTCTAAAATCTAGAGATAGAAGTATACTTCTGCCCCCATTTTTGTGAAGGCAATCAATTTACTAAGAAAACTCAATTTTCTGTGGTAGTTCTTACTCACTGATACATAACATCATGCCTCAATACCTTAATTGGATTGTTAGGTAAGATTTAAATGATTCACATATGATGCTGAGACAAAGCCTTCTCTTTAAGAACAGTTCAACGTGATTCATATCCTGCACTATATTTTAAGAAAATGAGAAAGAACAGAGCAACAATTATAAAAGCAGATGGGACAAATACTTTAGAAGCTGTTTTGGTACCTATAAGGTTTGTAGAACCACCTGGCTAAAAAAGCAAACGGATGATCATCGTGGTGATCTTATATAGGATAGTTGCTGGGAAGAGCTTCCTGGGGGGATATAATGACCCCAAAGAGATTCAGCTGTGTCTTTCTCTCGCATGTGGCAGTTGGTGCATATCCATTTTTTAAAAAGCCACATTAGTTTTTAAATATAAGTTTAAGAGAAAAAAGGCTACAGCATAAATTAATTTTCACATGATTTTATTTTATTTTTTAAAATATTTTTTAAAAAAGATTTTAATTATTTATTTATTCATTTATTTGTTTATTTAGAGCATGAGTGAGCAGGGGGAGGGGCAGAGGGAGAGAGAGACTCTCTAGCCGACTCTGCGCTGAGTTTGAAGCCCTATGGGGGCCCGATCCCACAACCTGGAGATCATGACCTGAGGTGAAATCAAGAGTTGGCTGCTCAACCAACCGAGCCACCCAGGAACCCCTTATGACTTTTATTTTTAAGTAATCTCTACACCCAACGTGGGGATCAAACTCACGACCCCGAGATCAAGAGTCTCATGCCCTTCCGATTGAGCCAGCCAGGCACCCCACATCATTTTAAACCAGTATCTGATGTCTCAAAAGGCTCTTCTTTCCAATTATAATTTTAATGGCATGACTATAATACAAGTTTTCAAGGGACATTAGTACCTGGGATTTATATTGAGGTAATACAATGTATAATTCTATCTATGGAACCTAAGACTAATATAAACCTGATAAGAGTGTAAGGAGTTATATATTGTTTTTGAACTTTTTCAGTGAGATATCAATTATCCACAGAAGATAGAACCATTGATCTCAACCATGACTGTACATTAGAAACACTTGGAGACCTTTTAAGACTCCCATTGGCCACACCATACCCTGATCAGTTATATTAGATTTTCCAGGGAAGGTGGAACTCTGGAATCAATGTAATTTCCCCATGTAATTTCAATGGGCAGCTCAAATTGAGCATCACTGATTAGAAGCTACCATAATAAAGTATGCCAAAAGTAATTTTCTTTTAAAATATTATTTTCTGGAGCTCACTCTTAGATTTTGTTGAGAAGAAAGTTGAAACAGGATTTTTAGGATTTATCACATTTATTCTTTCATTTATCCATCCATGCACCCATTTATTCAACAAGCACTTATTGAATTCCAATATCTGCCAAATTGAGCTGAGTTTATCATCTTAAATTAGGGAAATTCTCTTTTTGAAGACAAAAAGGTATACTTTTGATCCTTTCTTGTGAAAATGTAACCTGAAAAAAATGAAGCAAAGGAATAGTTTTGTAACAACTGCAGTTCAGACTAAGATGGAAATTATTTTGTCAACTAGAGGTCTTCTGTTGTAACTCTTTTCTGCATGAAAAGATACCTTAAATAGAATGGGCTTAATGAAATTCAGTTAAGGGGATTCCTGGAATCAACAAATTGCATAGAGGTCATTATAGAACCGTTATGTTAAGCGTAAAGGGTCATCAGGTCAGCCATAGAAAATTTTGCTTTTATGATTTTTTCCTTTAGAAGACACACTTTAAACAAAAATGTATTTAAATCTGCATTCATTACTGGTCTTGATAGCTGAAAACAAGCCGTGGAACCAAGATATTAATGAAAGTTATCATTTATGCTGAACTTACCACAGGGCCTCCCTTCTAAAACTTTTGACATCCATGCAATCCTCAAAACAATCCTGGGAGGTAGATACTAGCATTATCTCCACTTTTAAAACAAGGAAACTGAGTTACAGAAGGGCTAAGTAAAACGTCCAAGGTCACCCAGCTAGGACAACTTGAAGTGAACCTCCAAACTGGGTGATGAACTTCAAAACCGGGAGTTGAACCAAGACAACTGGTTCCGAGGTCAACCTCTAGTCTCAAAGTGTGTCTGAGAAGCAGCACCAGTGGCATCCCTGTGATGCAGAAACCTGGGCTTCATACCTGACCTGCCCATCAATATCTGTGTTTTAACAAGATTCCTGGGCAATTCATATATATACTTAAGTTTGGGAAGTAATTCTCCAATCCTTGTTTTATGCTGCCTGTTAGATCTGATATGGTCAATTTTATGAGCTGCTTATGAAAGTGTAGATACATGGTGCTGTTGGTGTAAGCTGGCATAATGAGGAGCCCGGTCAAGAACACAGAAATAAGGTGCATTAGATTGTCCTCTATAACAATGGTTCTCCAGTTTCCCTGTAGATAAAAATCACATGGGTGTTTGTTAATAATACAGATTGTTCCCTGATAACTGACCTACTGAATCAGAATCTCCAGGGGAAGGCCTGAAAATCTATCATCTATCTATCTATCTATCTATCTATCTATCTATCTATCTATCATCTATCTATCATCTATCTATCTATCTATCTATCATCTATCTAGTCTATTTCATATATTTGTATATATCTATTTTGTTAAAGATTTTATTTATTTATTTGACAGAGAGAAAGAGCACAAGCAGGGGGAGTGGCAAACAGAGGGAGAGGGAGAAGCAGGCTTGCTGAGCAGAGAGCCTGATGCCATGCGGGGCTCTATCCCAGACCCTGGGACCATGACTTCAGCCTTAGGCAGATGCTTAACCTACTGAGCCACCCAGGCACCTTTCTCTTTAGATATTTTTTAATGAAGGGCCCTGAGTGATTCTAATTATGAGGGAAGTTTGGGCACATTGCTCTGAGTTAAGCTTTACAACCAATAAATATTGAAATCATAAAATCACTACCTTTGAAGAACTATATCTTGATTGAAAGTGCAGTATTATCATGTCTAAAGAAATAAGTGTTCTTCAAAAAGGAAGCTTGTTGGCCACAGAAGCATTGAAAGGAGCTTCTCAGAGACAAAAGATGGCAGGGCTCAGGGTGCACTTAGCTCTGACAAGGGCAGACATTTTCTAGAATGAAGGATGGGTCTTTTGAAGGTATACCACACCACGGAAATGGAGGCTCCAGGCTTGAGGCCTGATGACATTAAATGTTGGAATCATGTAATTAACTCAACTTGCCCTGAGTCTATTCTCAGCAAGCAACCTTCTGATGAAAGTCTGACTTCCTAGGCAGCATGCTTGCAGGGAGAGAAAATGCATTGCCTGGGGGATAGGAATGTTCAGTTCAAGTTCTCACTGTAAATCAATAATCAGGCATTCATGCTTTATCCATCAGTGTTCTGGACTTAAATGTGAGTCCACCCATGGGAGCTATGTCTCCTTAATGCTGTAAAGGTATTATTCTGAGCCTGCAGAGCTGAAGTGTAGTGACAGGTAACACAAGCCAGTCAGTGTGGAAAGATTTGTCTGGATAGACCTGCTCTAGCCCTTTCCTTTGGAGATTTTTCTCGTTTGTCTTTCTGATTATCAAGCCGTTCCAAGGCATGTATCTGCTAGGGATGGGAGGATTATAGGGAAGGAAATTAGGGAATGGAAAAGTTCTAGGGAAAAAAATGTGGAGGAAAAAGCCAAGATACTCTTCAGTTTATAACAAACACAATAGGCATATGAGGCAGGACAGTGACTCTGAAGGACAGGGCAGTATTTTAAGAATGGACTTGCTATATTTCTTTGACTTTCCTTCCTCTGACCCATTTAAATTAATAAGCTAGCCTGGAAAACTAGAGAATGAGTTCAAAATCACAGGGTTTTCTTATAATGAAAAAAATATGTTTTCTGTCTTAGGATTTGCTGTTCCTTTAAAAGGGGGATCAGACGTAGAAAAAGCTTGCCTGCTTTCTCTTTTGGGGAATTAAGTGCAGAAGGAAGAAAGAGAAGGTTAAGAGGAGAGAAGAGTAAACATAGTGACAATTTTCTACTCTCCCTTGACATGGGAGTGTGGGTGTCCTTGGGTGTTAAATATTCATTAAATGAACAATGTGGAAGGCAAGCTGCTGTCTATCACTCTGGGACAGGCCACATCAAAGTAAACTAGACTGCACAGGACAGTACGATAAAGGAGCATTGGGTCTCAGTGTAGCCACCTTCAATAGAGTGTGGCATGGTCCCTGTCTTGAGAGCCATGTTCCTATCATCGTGTCCATTCTGGAAGGACCAGTGTGACCTCTGTGCTAAGGGTGAACTGCACAGCCCAGGGGGAGGAAGGAGTCAGCCAGGAAGCACTACCAGACTCTGACCAAGCCAAGAAAGACCAGATTACACGTTATGTCAGCCCAAGCTTTACCCATTAGTCCTACGGGGAAAATAGTACCCGAGAAGCAGGCAGCATTGCCCAATCCAAAGACCATCAGAGGCAGAGGGTGCTACCACTGGCAAACTTGACCCTTTCCTGCCCCAATAAGAACATGTGAGATCCCTCTTCTGATGTAACTGGTAATTTCTCTCCCACTACCACTTATTTCTCTGTTCCCCTTTCCTTTACTCTCTCGAAAAAGTTAACTAAATACTTCATGTCCACTTTCCCTCCTATTTTTTATTGCACTCATTCCTGAGGCTTTCCTACTTATCATTTCACAGAAACTTCTTTTGTGAAGGTCACATATGAATATGATAAATCAAATGGCCAATTTTCAGTTCTTATTTTAATCTACTTAGCAGCTGCCTTGACAAGGTCAGTCCCTACTTTTTTTTTTTTTTTAAAGATTTCATTTATTTATTTATTTGGGGGAGAGAGAGAGAAAAGAGGGGAGGGGCAGAAGAAGAGATAGAGGGAAGGTGAGGGAGAGAGAATCTCAAGCAGACTCCACACTGAGCCCTCAGCCCAAAGCAGGGCTTGATCTCAAGACCCTGAGATCACGACCTGAGCTGAAACCAAGAATCAGATGCTTAACCTGCTGAACCACCCAGGCACCCGAGTCACTCCCCACTTTTAAGAAACACTTTCTTGACTTGCGTGTTACAAATTATTTCTGGATGTTCCTTCTCTCCCTCAAAAATAGTGCAATGCTCCAGGATGCTCTCTTTAGATTGCCTTCCTGCTTTAGGCACACTCATCTCCCTGAATAATCCCATCCACAATTGTGCCTTGAATTTCCATCTATACACCAATGACTCACCCCCTTTTGTCCAGTATGGACCTTTACCTGAGCTGCAGATATACAGATCTATCAGCTCACTCAACATTTCCTCTAGAATGTCTAATAAGTATAACTTAATGTACCTTAACCCAGTTCTTGATTTTCCCTCCTAAATCTGCCTTTGCCTTCCCAGCTTCATCATTCTACAACAAATGACAATTTCATTTACACAGTTGCTCAGGTCAAAACCCTTGAATTCATCTTTGACTCCCTTTCTTCTGACACTTTCCTTACTAATTTGGCAGCAAGTTATAACTTTGCCTTCAAAGTATATCCAGAATCTGACCATTTCTTATCATCTCTGCAACTACTGCCTAATTTTGCTGCACTAGTTTCCCAGATTGGCCTGACTTCTGCTTTGCCTCCCTACAGTGTGTCCTCCACAGATGCCAGAGTAGTCCTTCAGGCTTGGCTGGATTCTGTGGCTAAATAAATGTCAGCAGGACTTTGTCCACTATTCCGTTTGTCAGTTCTGCTTGTCTCTACTTCATTAAGGATGAAAGCTCTTTCTATGTTATGGATAAGATGGGAACTGGGAGCCCTAGACTCGTCTCTACCCAGTTTAGCAATCCCAGGAAAAGGAAACATCTCTCCCTCCCATATTAAGTATTAATTTGAGAATGACTGACCAACTTCACTGGGTCACGTGTTAATATCCAAACTAATCAAAGCAATCAAGAGAAATCAGGTACTCCGGCCATCCTGGGTCAGGTGCCCACAGTAACCTGGGATGGTAGGGGGCCACCATCATTGGCAGCTTCATGGAGATAACCTTGTATAGGACCAAGAAAATCACAGAAATCAGAAGAGGGAAACTGGGAAAGAATTTAAGGCAGACACAAAATATAACTAGCTACTGTAATTTAATACATGTGTTTGTTGCTTTAAGTGAGTTATTAAATCACTTTCATCCTGTTTATTCATCTGGGGCAATAACACTTCGTGGGGTTGCTGTGAGGTCAGGTGATTTCACACATATAAAGTTGCTTTATAAAAAATGAAATTGTATACCTTGTAATGTAACTGTTAGCTCTTATAGAGATTGGTCCATCAGTAGCTGATAAAATATGGCTAGGTCCAAAGGATGACCTTCTGTAACTTATAACAATGGTTTAGGTATGGACAAAAGTTAGTCAAAGAGTTAATATCTTAAGCAGAGAGAGAGGAAGAAAAATCATCCTGAAGACCAGGATAGGATCGTTAATAGCATATTTAATGAGTAATGAGTAACTTTGAGAAGAATTATTTGAAGGAAGAATGTTATCAACAAGGCTGCAACCCAACTGTTGACCAGCGCTATTTTTCATCTGCATGCTTAATTGGAGAACAATCTGTCTCCAAACTCAGGTTATTGTTAGCAGCCTTTGCATCCTTGCATTTCATGGGACTGAGGGTCTCAGTTTCTTGCTAGCTGTCAGCTGGAGTCTGTCTTCAGTTCCTTATCAGTTGTGGGCCAGAGGCTGCCTGCAATGTCTTGCCAAGTGGGCCACGATCTGGCCTCTTACTTCATCAAAGCCAGGAAGAGAGAGAGGCTCCTAGCAAGGCAGTATCATAGTCTGGTGTGACATAATCACCTTTGCCATATTCTGTTGGTTGGAAGCAAGTCACAGGTCTTATGAACACTCAAGAAAGAACTGATGGCCCATGCACATGAGAACAGTAGGTGAGGATGAATGGGGCCATCTCACAAGGTCCACTATGCCATGACAACCTATTTTCTCTCCTTAGATATGCAAAAGAATACTACTATTAATTAAAAAGTGCTTAACTCTTTGTACTCAATAGTTAATATACTTTATACATGTAGGTCATATTATAGATCCTCTATTCACAGAGGAATCTTGATATGCTAGACAGGTCATACTTGTTAAGAAAGGTTATAAGCTCCCTTTTTAACGAAGATAAATTATTTAACAAGATGAGCCATACTTTAGTTTCATTATCAAGGAAGGGTTTTGGAAGACCTCTATAATGGGAGAACACTTCCGAAGTTTTACCTAATACGGGATCAGATAAGTTCTTAAAGCAAGTTAGTGTAAAAAGGAAAATTTTTAGCTTAGTTAAAGTGTGTTTGTGCTCTCACTAAAGAATCTGACAGAAATTTGTAGGATTTAAATCTGAAGTTATATGAGAGGTTTTCCTTTGGTAGGACCTTCCATTTATTTCATTCTTGAACTACTATGTGCGTTGGTTGGGGCACCTTGCTTCCAATTTTTTAGTCCTATAATATTTAATTAACAAATATCTTCATTTGCTGGCTGAATTGTTTCAGACAAAGGAAAGGAAAGCGTCTCTGGTAGTACTAAATATTTCTTTTGGGCTGGTTATTGGAGCTTTTGTCTTTGAGGATTCTGAGTTGCCAAGAGCAGTAGTTTAAGTGAGAGGTTTTCCTCTTTTCCTAGAGACTTCTCAATGGGCCTCAGGTAACAAGAATTGAAAATCTGTTTTATGGTGTCAAAAGAGACACTTTGGACATAAATTGTTTAGGGCATATACCATTTCATAGTGCTGGATTTCTTACACTGGGAGATTGTTTCCCTCTGAATGGAATAAGAAAACATAAAAATGAAAAAGATATAAGATGGGGAAATAAATCAAATAACAAAATCATCTACTATATTGAAAACAACAGCAAAATCCCAATAAGTACGAAGCAAACTCTTTTAAGTTAAAATAAATGGAAATGATTAGTAAATCTTTGTATGTCTAGTTGACGTGGTTGGATTTCTTCATGAGGAATTTCAGAGGAGGCAGAATTGAAGGCTAGGGTTTTTCCGGAGGCTTCCTGGGGGGAAGAAGATAGTCAGGGACACAGTCTTTTCATTCATGCCAGAGATCTGTGTTGCAGTAGTCAAGGGAGCCGTAACTAGGGCCCCCGGGGCCAGTTCACTCACCAGGTCAACACAGCCATAAATATAGCATACCTAAATTATTGGTGAACTTATGTATCTAAGTCAGCATACTCAATCTTTTCTTCTTTTTTTTCCTTTGCTTTTCCCCCTCCCTTTTTCTTTCGTTCTCTTTCTTCTTTCTTTTTCTTTCTTCTTTCTTTCTTTTCTTTCTTCTTTCTTTTCTTTTTCTTTTTCTTTCTTTCTTTCTTTCTTTCTTTCTTTCTTTCTTTCTTTCTTTCTTTCCTTTCTTCTCTCTCTCTTCCTTCTTCCTTTCCTTCCTTCCTTCCTTCCTTCCTTCCTTCCTTCCTTCCTTCCTTCCTTTTTCTTTTCTTGTCAGAATATAGTCCCTGGAGTCAAATTTACCTTGTTACTGTATCATTCTGGAATAGATAATGACCTTTTCCCAATCTCCAGTGTCCTTGTCAATAGAAAGGGGCTAGTAAGTTGAAACTATGCTGTCAGAATTAACAAATATGGCACACTTGACCCAGTGTTTAACACATAACAATTGTTAGTAGTAGCTGCTGTTATTTTCATTGTATAATTTAGCTTGATTTTAACACTTTGCAATGAGGGTGATTAAGCATCACTCTATCTGGATGAAAGTATTTGATTTTATACAGTATTTTTATTTTAATATTATTGGGCAAATGCTGTATTAGGCAATACTGTTAATAAAATAATATGTCCAATGCTTGGCATTTTATTGAGATGTGTTTTATGTGGGATCAACATTTTAATTTAAAATATTAGCCATCTGCATAGTTTTCCCCAGCAGTTAATTTTAAATTTTCATGGCTACTCTTCTAAAGTTAAAAACAAACATAATCACAAAAAAATTAGAACAAAAATTATGAAAATATTTCTAAATTGACATGGACTCCCTTGGTCTTTCAGATTTATTGACAACAGTATGTGGATATTGTGCTGGATGTGGGTGATACAAGGATGAAGGAAAGGAGTTCACCATTCGAAGGAACATAGGGAGTAGTGGGAAGAGGAAGGCAACACAGGATTGCTTCCAGCAGAGCCCTGCACAAAGTGCTTTTGTAACAGAAGATGCAACAACTAACTCTGCCTGAGGCTTTCTGGGCAGGTCTCCTTAAAAAGAAAACCCAGGAGAAGAGTGGTAACTAAGATGAAGAGAAGTGTCTCGATAAAAACTAAGTGAGGACAGGGAAGAGGTCTTCCAAGAAGAAAGTAGTATGAACAAAGTGCCATAGAACTGAGGAAAGGTCTAACATGATAGAAACAGCAAGCAATGCGTTGAAGTGGGAGCACAGACTACATGGAGAAGAGAAGAGGAAGCACTGGGAGCTGGATGATGAAATACTTTGGGGATTATTGGTAGAGTCTGCATTTCATTTTACAGATTACAGAAAACCAGTCTGGTTTTATAAGCAAGGGAGGGATGGGATTAATTTCATAACAAATGATTTCAAAGGAAATAATATTCAATTTTAGCTTGCTATTATTATATTTAAAAACTTCATGGAGAAGCTTACATTAATGAAGCCAGCAGGCTCCCAAGGCCCTGTGGGGGGTAAGAGGACTCAAACCTACTCTGTTCCCCCCAACCCTCGCCCAGGAGGACACCTGCTGTTTGAGTATGGGATTATCTCCTAGGAGAATGGATCCATCATTCAGGCAGAGAGCATTGCTGGAGAAAGTAGTTGTACATATCATTTTTCTATTCTTCTGATTTTGCACCAAATGTTTTAATATTATAAGAATCAGGCTTTATAGGTGAATTGACGACTGCCACAATCCTCGGAAGTAATTCACATAACTCATATTAAAAAGTAGATGCTGTTCATATTATCCAGAGTGGAGGTGGTCCTCCGAGAACTGGGAATTCTCAAAACATTTTCTCTATTGCAGAGCAATCCAAAGGGATGTGGGTTCAAATACTTTTTCATGTATGTTCCTTACTTATATGTAAAAATGTCATGAAACCCTTATGCGGTACATCCTTACAGACAAAAAGAAAGAAATAATGGGCAGAAATGTACAAAAGCAAAGCATTAGAATTCTGATTCCCAAGAAGATACCAAAATCCTCCCACGCTAGTGGATTCACTGTAATATCTAATCTGGAAGAAAGCATCATACTTCCTTTTTCTTCTTCATGAATAAACTACCCCTTGGGGAACTTCACTGCATTTCAGAGATTTATACTGAAAAAGATGCTTGTTTTTCATACCAATCATGCCAGCTTCTTGTTTCTCATTCATTTATTCATTCATCCATTTAACCAACAAATACTTGTCGAGTGCTACAAATACACATTGTGTGTGTGTGTGTGTGGGAAAATTAGGAAGATCAAAATAGATTTTCTGTCCTCACAGAGCTTCATGTCTAGTGAGGGAGAGAAATACTACATGAACATTCAAATAAGAGCGCAACGACTACAGTGCAGAGGCCAGCTTGGGCTTCCCTGTCTATGGAGGGGTAGATAAAATTGGCCGGGACCCCCCAGATCCATCACTGATGGGGTCAGAAGCTCCACTCTGCATATCCAGGCCTCTTGTTTCAGGGTCTCCTCTGCCTTTAGGCTTCTCTGTGGTGAAGCCATCACTGTTCTGCACTTTTTAAAAAAAATTTAATTCCAATATAGTTAACATTCAGTGTTTTATTAGTTTCAGGAGGACAATATAGCGATTCAACACTTCCATACATCACAGCAGTTTGTTCTCTATAGTTAAGGTTCCATTTCTTAGTTTGTCTTGCTTTTTTCCCCCTTTGCTCATTTGTTTCTTAAATTCCACAGACGATTGAAATCATATGGTATTTGTCTTTCTCTACTTTTTTCACTTAACATTATACTCTCCAGATCTATCCATGTCATTGCAAATGGCAAGTTTCTTCTTTTTTATGGATGAATATTATTCCATTGCACATATATACCACAACTTCTTTTATCTATTCATCTATTGACAGACACTTGGACTGCTTCCATAATTTGGCCATTGTAAATAATGCTGCTATACACCTAGGGGTGCATGTATCCTTTTGAATCAGTTTTTGTATTTTTTTTGGTAAATACCCACTAGTGTGTTTATTGGATTGTAGGGTAGTTCTATTTTTAACATTTGGAGGGAACTCCATACTGTTTTCCACAGTGGCTACACCAGTTTTCCACAGTGGTTCAACAGTTGTTTCTTGAGCTTTTGATTTTAGACATTCCGACAGGTGTGAGGTGATAGTTCATCGTGGTTTTGATTTGAATTTCCTTGATGATCACTGATGTTGGCCATCTGGATGTCTTTTTGGAGAAATGTCTATTCATGTCTTCTGCCCATTTTTAAATTAGCTTTTTTTTTTTTTTTGGTGTTGAGTTCTGTAAGTTCTTTATATATATTTTGGATACTAACCCTTTATTGGATATGTCATTTGCAAGTATCTTTGCCCATTTAGTAGGCTGCCTTTTAATTTTATTGTTTCCTTTGCTGTGTAGAAGCTTTTTATTTTGATACAGTCCCAATAGTCTATTTTTGCTTTTATTTCCCTTGCCTCAGGAGACATATTTAGAGAACTGTTGCTATGGCCAATGTTGGAGACATTACTGCCTCTGCTCTCTTTTAGGACTTTTATGGTTTCAGATCTCACATATGAGTCTTTAATCCATTTTGAGTTTATTTGTGTGTATGGTGTAAGAAAAATGGTCCAGTTCCATTCTTTTGCATGTAGCTGACCAGTTTTTCCAACGCCATTTGCTGAAGAGATTATCTTTTTTCCACTGAATATTCTTTCCTGCCCTGTCAAAGGTTGACCATGTAATTGTGGGCTTATTTCTGGGTTTTTGATTCCGTTCTATTGATCTATGTCTATTTTTGTGAGAAGACCACATTTTTGTGTCTGTTTTCGTGACTGTTTTGATTACCACAAAACTTGAAGTCTGAAATTATGATCCCTCCAGTTTCGCTTTTCTTTTTCAAAAGTGCTTTGACTATTCAGTCTTTTGTGGTTCCATATAAATTTTAGGATTGTTTGTTCCAGCTCTGTGAAGAATTTTGATAGGGATTCCATTGAATGTGTAAACTGCTCTAGGTGGTACAGACATTTTAACAATATTTGTTCTTCCAATCCATGAGCATGGAATGTCTTTCCATTTGTTTGTGTTGTCTTCATTTTCTTTCATCAGTGTATTATATATGTCTTTCATCTCTTTTATTCCTAGGTATCTATTATTTTTGGTGCAATTGTAAATGGGATTGTTTTCTTAATTTCTCTTTCTGCTGCTTCATTATTAGTGTATAGAAAAACAACAGATTTCTGCACATTAATTTTTGTATTCTATGACTTTACTGAATTCATTTATCAGTTCTAGTAGTTTTTTTGGTGGAGTCTTTCAGGTTTCCTACATATATAGTATCATGTTGTCTGCAAATAGTGAGAGCTTTACTTCTTCCTTACCAATCTGGGTGCCTTTTATTTCTTTTGTGCCTTTTGTTGTCTGATGGTTGAGGCTAGGACTTCCAGTACTATGTTGAATAAAAATGGTAGAGTGGACATCCTTGACTTGTTCTTGACCTTCAGGGGAAAGCTCTCAGTTTTTCCCCATTGAGTTTGATGTTCACTGTGAGTTTTTCATATATGGCTTTTACTATGTTGAGGTATATTACTTCTAAACCTACCTTGTTGAGAGCTTTTTATCATGAAGGGATGTTGTACTTTGTCAAATGCTTTTTCTGAGTCTATTGAAATGAATTATATGTGTTTTATCCTTTTGCTTATTGATATATCATGTTGATTGATTTTTGAATATTAAACCACCCTTGCATCCCAGGAATAAATCCCATTTGATGGTGGTGAATGATTTTTTTAATGTATTATTGGATTTTGTTCTTCATCTGCTTCAAAGAAGACAACCACCCATCCCTTCCTCAATTTTTACTCGACACTCATTTGTAAGTGTGGCTGACTTTAATGAAGATTTAGAAGTCATAAGGACAGTTCATAGCACGGTTCCACAGTGAATGAATATGAACATGTATTTGGATATTCATGGTTTTGAAAGTCCACTCGAACACTCCACCTTCTCACTGGACTTTCATCTCTCTTTAATACTCAGCTTTCCCTGCTTTTTCCTTCCTCCATTTCTCTCCTTGCCCTTTGCCTCCCTTCCTACCATTGCTCAGAAACAAGCAGGCAACCAACCAACCACTCAGTCTCACCACAATAAAACACAATGAACAATAAACAAATCCTTTTATTCTTTCATGGAGCCTGACCACCTTTTTTTTCATTTGGGCTCCTGAAGACATCCATACTCTCTGAGTTACAACTTCCACCCCGAAAGCGATATCTACATATTATACTCAATGTAGGCTTTTCTATTCTAAGCGAAATTCTGTTGCCATCTGTTAAGATGTGTATTTTTAGCCTGGATATATTACAAATTAGGATGCATGTTCTGACAGAAAAGTAGGAGGTACAATAAAGTTTAGTATTAAAACAGAGGGACTGGACGTAAACTGAGGAAGTAGAAAAGTAAAGCTTCTGTGAGAAAAAGTAACACTTCTGAAGACTGTTAGCATAGTCTAGTGACAAAGAGGAGGGAAGAACATTTCAAGTAGTGGGTCTGGAGATGGGAAAGGGTTTGGTGCCCTGGAAAAACTGAAGAGAGGCCAGCATGGCTGTACCCTAAAGAGGAAGAAGAGAAAGAAAGGGATGAAGATGGAGAGGTGAGCAGGGATCTGATCAGGAGGGACCTGATCATGTGGGACCTTGTAGGTCACATGACTCCAATTTTCAGGTTCCTGAATCTTCCCTAACAAATAAAATGACTTCATGAATTATTTTTTCTAAACTTCGAATTTATTGGTTTTTGAAACCGATACAATCATGCCAAAGTTGGCAAATGTGTACACACACATACACACACACACACACACACACACACGCACACACACGTTACATAAAACACCTTCCCCGAGGGCCATATAATTTGGCATTATTATGAAGTCTATCCTATAGCCATATGCATGGTCCTGGGTCAGCCGGGTGATTAGCTGAAATTTATCTCCGTATTCATTTTCTCTCCACAGGAATGTTTCCTGCAGAGAGACCCACAATATGAGGGTTTCTGTAAGATCTTAAAAAAATGTCGCCTGCCAGCAGCACATGTATTTTCTATCAGTTTTTAGTATTTGTTTCTGTTCGGCTGACACACCTGTTTCACATGAAGAACAAGTAGCTTCTTGCTCTGCTCAGTGCCTTACTACTATTAAGGCCTGGCAGGAGTAAATCTAAGTTCTGTTTACCACCAGGGTAAACTGCCCTACTATGGCATTCTTGTGCAAAGGCACTTTTTTGGAGTTCAGCAAACCCCACATATTTCCAGGCACCGAAAATGACACACCACGTACATTGCAGACATTGTGCTCACTGTTTCCTGCCACTGTTAATCTGTACCAGTGATGATGCTCATTCTGTTGTTTTTTTTGAAAAAAATTATTTTGTTTGTTCTCCCAATTCTATCTACCCCAAACTATCTTACTTTTCTTCTCCACTCTTGCTTTTCAGCTACTAATAACCATGACTTTTAAGTTGTCTTTTTATTAAAAGTAATAAATTAAGACATTTATCTTCAAGTGGTTTCACCTTTGCATTGTAACCACCAACGTATACATTCGCACAGTCAGAGTACTGAGTTTACCAAAATTCATTTCAGTAGCAACAACATTCATTGACTTAGGGAAAACACTTTCCGCTTACGGTTAGTTACTTGCTAGTCTTACACAACTGTACCTTCCATATAGTGTAATACTTTAACATTAAGATAGTTTGTGGAAGCGATATCTTCTGTGGCTCTTCCTTAAAAGGAAGCCACTGGCTGTTTGCTGAGCTTGACTTTTCTGGTGGTACTATGATTCCATCCGATCATCCTGTGAGTCAACACTTACGGTGGAACCTTGGCTACTGGTATCAGCAGTTTCATAGGACTTTTGATCTTTGGCAAAGTTGATGAAAACCTGATTGTTCAAGACAAATAAACTCATTAGTACTTGGTAAGCCAATGGAAGAAATAAGGTTAGTTCATACACATACACATATACACACACAGTGAAAGAGAAAAAAAAAGAAAACTAGATATTATAGACTTATGTCCACAAAAAAATACACACTCTCACTAGTGTTCCTTTTACATATTCAAATTTAACTGGGCGGGGGCACTGCCTGAGTGGCTCAGTTGGTTAAGTGTCACACTCTTGATTTCAGCTCAGGTTGTCATCTTGGGGTCGTGGGATTGAGCCCCATGTCAGACTCTGTGCTCAGTGCAGAGTCTGCTTGTCCCTCTCCCTCTGCTCTTCCCCGCTCTCTCAAAATTAAATAAATAAAATCTTTAAAAAGTTTAACTGGGATTTGAAAATAAAACCTATACCTACTACTATAATCGTAATATAAATCTAAAACTATAATTAAATCCCTAAAACCATATATCTGTATTTATAAGATTCACATTAATATCTCTATCAAGTATAATCCAGGAACCCAAGCCAAGCCATTATCAAATGTTTATATGATGATGTTGAGAGAAATTTCACTAGTTTCAAGAGTTAATGTACTAAAATAAAATTTGTACAGAGAGCCCACATTATGTTCAGTAAGCCAACTATTTAACAGACAGAATTTTATTACTTGGTTTAAAATCATTAAGTCTATTAGTCACAGATTCCTCTAGAAACTGAGAGTCTACTTTGTGTCAGACATGGTCCTGTAGTTGATTGTAAGTCAAAGGCTAAATTTTCTGGGTCAGTAAAGCCGTAATTGCCTAAAGCCCCCATAAAAAATTGTCCATAAAATACAGTACTTAGAGGCCCCTGAGGCCTAACGTTTAGACCCGTCTTGATGATAGATGCTATTAAATGTTCTGTACATCAGGCTGGTTGAGCTGTACAAGATCAACACATTGTGAAGATGATGAAGGATGACCCGTAAAGCCTCTAGTTATTGAATATAACATAATTAAGTCATATGATGTGAGTGAAACAAAAAAATTCTGCATTTACCACTTTGGTTGCCTGAATCTAGCACATCTACAGGTCTGGCACTGAATTCTCTCTAGAAACCCCCAACCTATGCTAACCCAGGAAGCCAATCAATAATGTTTTTTAAGAAACCTACCAAGAGGGGGGAGGGGGGAAGAAACTTAACAAGGAGAAAGCGAGGAAAGTGTTAATATCTATTTGTTTAACAGGTGAAAATAACATTTTGTTTCTTTACATATTCATATAACCTAATGGATATAAATGTCTTATTTTAAAAAGATTTTATTTATCTATTTGACAGAGATAGAGACAGCCAGCGAGAGAGGGAACACAGGTAGGGGGAGTGGGAGAGGAAGAAGCAGGCTTCCAGCAGAGGAGCCCAATGTGGGGCTCGATCCCAGAACTCTGGGATCACGCCCTGAGCCGAAGGCAGACGCTTAACGACTGTGCCACCCAGGCGCCCCTATAAATGTCTTATAGAAAGGAAAAATCTTCTTTTCTCCATTAAAAAAATAGTTAATGCTTTTCACACTTTTTTTGAACATCCCAAAATGCAGTTAAAAATAAATTAAGTTTTTCAGGTGCAAGCTTAGAAACTGTTTCAATTACAAACAAATTAAACGTTATTAAAAAGAAATAACCAGAATGTGTAAAAATTAATATGTGGCATTATGTACATGGATCATGGTATCCAGCTTACCTCTTCCAGGGTGGTCTGACTCACTAAGAAATTTGTGATATTTAAAGCAGTCTTGTTGGTTTCTAGCAGATCAAAAATGTTTGCTACTCCTCCTGCCGTGACTGGCACATGATACTCCAACATGCTGAGGTGCTGATCCTGTGGGGACAAAAGGGAAAAATTTACTCTGCTATGTCAGATAATATTGAGTTGACTAGACATGACTTCACCAAGAGCTAAGGAAAATACTGAAATTCATTCCATTGACAATGATGAGACACTGTAAAGGATGGCTATGTTTTGTAGCTAACAACCTGCAATGATGAGATGAAAAGTTTTACAAGTGTCAAAGAGAAATCAAATTAAAAACCTAATGAAAATTCCAAAGTAGTCTACATTCCTGTGCACTTATAAAGTCCTTATAGTCTTGCCTAGGAAAAAATATTGTGAAATGGTATTTTAGATGTCGGATTATGGTCAGCTCACATAAGGCTTTATTCAGAGATCACATTTAGAAAAAAAATTTTTTTTGTTTTAATGTGAGAACTGTTCTAAAAGGCTAGGGATTAACTGTTCAATTTATATTGGCTAAAGAGACTAGATTTCAAAAGCGCTGTGTAGGAAAAAATCTCATTAAAATACGCCACATTCAGGGAGCCTGGGTGGCTCAGTCGGTTAAGCGTCTGCCTTCAGCACAGGTCATGATTTCGGGGTGCTGGGATCGAGCCCCACACTGGACTCCCTGCTCAGCAGGGAGTCTGCTTCTCCCTCTGCCTGCCGCTCCTCCCCACCACCCGCTCGTGCTCGCTCGTGTCAGCTTTCTCTCTCGGATGAAATCTTTAAGAAAATGCCACATTCTTTTTTAACTCACTCTAAAATTCTTTCCAATTGCTTTATTTAGTCCATAGTATCACCATCTACTTAGTAATCTATTCTTGTTTCCTTGAAACATCTTTAACATCCTGCTTTTCTACATATTTAATCAGTTACCATATCCTCTAAAATGAGTCTCACATTTAAACCTTTCCTCTCTAGTTGCACCATCGACACGAATTCCAGTCTCACCACTCCGTATCTGAGTAACTGCCACAGCCTCTTCTGTGGCCGAGAATCTGCATGCATACACTCTGGCACGAAGCAGCTAGAATCATCTTTCCTGAGCGCTATTTGATCAAGATATGTTCTTACTCCAGCACCTACTCCTGCAACCTCTATGCATCAGATCGAGATAGTGAATTGCACCTGGGATTCAAGACTTCCGCTACCGGAAACCCCTCCTGTTCTCACTCCCTTGCTCACTGCCTAACCCCCCTTATCCACCTGTGGATGCATCACATCTGTCACCACAATCAGGCTTATTTTTATTCCCAAAATGTTGCTCTTGCTATTTCTCTTCTAGAGATCTAGAAACCACCACATACGTGTAAAGAATGGTCTGTTTAGAAAGAAATGAGACTTTTATGATCACTGCATTTGCTTTGTATAGCCCTGGTCCCACAAGAAACAGACCAAGGTGAATGTAATCTCATCACTCAGTGAATAAACACAGATTTCAACCTGCAAATTCACCAAAAGAAAAAGCACTATTGTGATTTGTGTAAAGCAAAGTGTCCTTTAATTTTTAAATTTGATTTTAATTTATATGGTAGAAAATGGACTTTGATAAGGATTGTAAAAGCTATTATTTCCTGGAGAAGTTAGCCAAGGTTTGGGAGGTTGAGGCAAAGGTATTTTATAAAGATAAAAGAATTGTTTTAAAAAATGTGCTCTCTTTTGCTCTCTACAATCGCGTCACATTAATATGGTCCCTTATAGTTTATGAAGTAGCTTTGTGGACATTTTATCACTTGTCTCTCACACCAGTCTTGTGCAGTAGATGTCATCACTCCTATTTCACAAAGGAGAAAAAGAAGGCTCAGAGACTTTAAATGTCTTGCTGGAAATAACACAGGCAGAGCTGGATTTTGGCCCAAGCCTTTAACTTTCTCGCCTCCATTCCTCACCTGATTTCTTTTATTTTTGTTCTATTTTATTAAAGATTTTACTTATTTACTTGAAAGAGAGAAAAGAGAAAATACAAGTGGGGGGAGTGGCAGAGGGAGAAGCAGTCTCCCTGCTGAGCAGGAGCCCCACGTGGGGCTCAATCCCAGGACCCTGAGATCATGCCCTGAGCCAAAGTCAGATGCTTAACCGACTGAGCCACCCAGGCATCTCCGCACCTGATTTCTTTTAAAGACGTTCATTTGCTATAATCATCTTGTACAAACTACCTGTACATCAAAGATGCTATAAAGATTTTTTTTTTGTCACATGCATTTATTTTAAGTATGTGCTATGTGAGATACATACAAGTATCTGTGCTTGTCCATCTGTGGATATATATACACAAGATGAAATTAAGTGAACAATGTTTCAACTAGTGTGGGAATTAAGAACTTGATTTCCAAGCAGTTCTGTTCAAACCATTGCGGGCTTATCTTCCAAATGAGAGGAGCAAGAAGGTAATCTTCTCTAGCTATGACATTCTGGAACTCTGCACTTTTTTTTTTTTGGTAAGAAGAAATGTCCTTGATCATGTATCTGTCATCCCTCAGTTCCTTAATATATATAATTAGTAAACTAGTTATGTACACAACTCAAAAACTAATAGTATGGTCATAAAGTCTTTGTGAGGGAGAAATAGAGATATATAAAATACTACATTTTATGTATGGATGTATGTGTGTATTTTAATGTAAGCCCTATACCCAACCTGGGGGTCGAACTCACAACCCGGAGATCAAGAGTCGCATGTTCTACAGACAGAGCCAGCCAGGTGCCCCAGGACTACATTACTTTTAAAGAGCTATAAAATGATATAATTAATTTGAAGATTCTATTTGCTCATACTAAGTTTATTTCAGAGTCCCTTATGTACCTTGAACTAATAAATATATTAAGATTAATAATAAAGCTACGCTTAACTTGAAAATGGCAAGCATCCACATTAGATTATGACTATCAAAACCAATCAAGACCAAAAGGCAGGACAGTTTCCTACTTACTTTTAAGTATGTTTTTGGAAAGTGCAGTTGCATAAACCTTGTGAGGGCCTCCATGCTCACTTTGGTATTCTTTAAGTGAACCTTGACAGTAAATCCTCGTCCAAACCTAGAAAGAAAAAGTGCAAAATGTGGTATGAGTTACATTTTGCTGAAATAACTCCCCTGGAATTCTAGGTAATGAGATAGGACCCAAGCTGACCATTATAGACCCTTTTCTTATAAGACTGCCATTTTGCCATAAAAGTTCAAGGTATGTTACGACTGGAAATAGTGCACTGCCATGATTTTTTATTTAGTTCTATGCTATACAAAGTCACACTGCTTGGACAAAAGCTGTATTAGAAAGAAAACAAAAACCTGGCTTTCGTTGACATCAATGAATTGGAAATTGATGTCAATATCTGGGGTTAAATACTTTCTAATTTAAAACAAACAAGGTCTTAAAAGGCAAGTCATTGGAGATTTGGTGTCCAAAGTGAAGATTAAAGTCACCAGGGTTTTAAAAATGAATACTAAATCAATATGCTAGCTGTTTGCCCAAGAATAGAGTTTGTAAAGAAGTCAGAACAGACTCTTTAAGAACAATGTATAATGTCTCTTTCATCCTTTTTTCTTACTTATCTTGGTTAATACTATTTTCTAAGAAGCCAAGTTGTACAGATAAAGGCATAAAGTAACACCCTGAAGTTTGGAGATTAACATGGATATGTATAAGTGCATATGCACTCTTGCAAATATAAAATATTAATTCAATTTTAATTTGATAGTATGATATTTGTGCACATTACCCCAATGTATTCTTGATTAAAAGGTTTTGAATGCAGTAAAAATGTTGAACAGCTTACTAAAAGCCTGTGCAAATGGCACATGAACACACTAAATAAAAATTTATGCCTTTATGTACTTGTCAAGGTCTAACTTGTTATCGAGTAAATTCTTGAAAACTACTTTCTGAGAGTATTTGTGTTGTGGATTTTTTTTTTAAGATTTTATTTATTTATTCGACAGAGATAGAGACAGCCAGCGAGAGAGGGAACACAAGCAGGGGGAGTGGGAGAGGAAGAAGCAGGCTCATAGCGGAGGAGCCTGAGGTGGGGCTCGATCCTGTAACGCCGGGATCACGCCCTGAGCCGAAGGCAGATGCTAAACCGCTGTGCCACCCAGGCGCCCCTGTGGATTTTTTTAAAAGACCTTTTAGTAAGATAATTTAACTTTAAGGTGAATCGAAGATCAACTTTTTCTTTCCGTTTTACTTCTCATTACAGGACAAGCTGCTGAATAATCCTTGAAGGTAAGTATAGTACTGTTAGATTGACTTCCTCACACCATATGTTCAACAATGCAATTGTTCTTCACCTTTTTTTTTAAGGTTTATTTATTTGAGAGACAGAGAGAGAGAGAACACACGTGAGGGTGAGCAAGCTCTGTGGGGAGGGCAGAGGGAGAGAGAATCTTGAGCAGACTCCCCGTTGAGTGCAGAGCCTGATGTGGGGCTCCATCTCATGACCCTGAGATCACAACCTGAGCTGAAAGCAAGATTCAGACGCTTAAAGGACTGAGCCACGCAGAAGCCCCTCACCTGCTCTTTATATGCTGCAAAGACCCAATACACTGGAACCTTCCATTCACCATAATGGCCAACCTGGTACAGAGAGCCTCACATTCTTCCATGCTGAAAGACAGAATCACATCAGAATCCTGAGCACAGGAAGTACTCATAAGCATAAGTTTAAATGTTTCATTATGGCACCTCAGAAATACAATTTTAGTTCCTTAAAATGTCTTTTCTCTTGAAGGACACAACAAATACATTTTAATATATAAATTAAATGTCTTCACATAGGGCTTATTACTCTTTATTCTCCAGCTTGCAGCCATCTGTCTCACCTGGAATGCCCTCTCATCAAACACAGTATTTCTTTCAACCTCTTTCAAGCTTAGGCTCAAGACCTACATTCCCTGAGCAGTGCTTCCAAAATAATCCTGAACTATTCATGATGCTTCATACTCCATATTCAGTTGGCTTTTATGTTTTGTTATTTATAACTAGTTAACCTGTACTTAATTATATAATCTCTCATTGCAAGAACTATGACAACTGGTAGAGA
Organism: Ailuropoda melanoleuca; assembly: GCF_002007445.2. NCBI lineage: Eukaryota > Metazoa > Chordata > Mammalia > Carnivora > Ursidae > Ailuropoda > Ailuropoda melanoleuca. The sequence goes on from NC_048219.1 coordinate 177,584,751, forward strand.
TCCTCTCCACTTCATACAAAAGTGAATGGAAATTGGAAGATTGGCTTCAGAACATATAGTGTGCTTGGCAAAGCTAGGATAGGAACACATCTCTTAATTATAAACAAATCTAGAACTTTTTCTACGGGATGATAATTGCAGGGAAGGGATGACTTTAATACAAGGCCAACCCTACAAGAAAGGCACAGATAAAATGCTTCAGTAGCTTTTTTACTGAATTGACTGGAAGGGTCTACTTTACGGAGGCAGCCTGGGAGATCAGAACTCGGATTTTGTGAAAAGACTGTTTCAGGTAAAAGGCACAGGCAGAGGGAGGGGACAGTGATAGGAAGGGCAGTAAGTGTATGTGGAGCCACTAGTCATTCACGTTGACTGAATGGAGTGGGGGTGTCACAGGAAAAAAAAGACTGGAAATTTAGACGAGGCCAGACAATAAAAGGCCTCTCATACCAAGGCTGAGGATGATGAACTTTACGGCAATAGGGAAGAAGCATTAAATTAAGAGAGTCATAAGTCCCTCTTCATTTAAGAGAAGTTTGTTTTTACTTTCTGTGTTTAAATTTCTTTTAACAGATTTATTCATTTATTTTAGAGAGAAAGAGAGAGCGAGCACGTACACACACACACACACACACACACACACACACACACACACACGTGGCAGGAGGAGCAGAGGGAGAGAATCTGCAAGCAGACGCCTCCGGAGGGGGCTTGATCTCAAGAGCCATGAGATCATGACCTGAGCCGAAACCAAGAATGGGACGTTCAACAGACTGAGCCACCCAGGTGCCCTAAGACAGATTTGTTTTAAAAAGATTGTTTAGGTCCTATCCTACCCACCACAGGACCTGCATTCTCACATGAAACCTGCCCGACTTGCTCCCACGGCTATGAACACATAATACTTTAATCCAACTGTGGGTTCATTATCATACATACTATGTAGGATTCTCTCTTCCAGCTCTCTTCCTAAAATCCTGTCCGTGGCTTTCGAGTTCCCACATGAGTTTTACCTGTGAGATGTGAGGATGACGGAGCATTTATTCTGCACTTCCTCTGAGATGATCTTCCAAAGGTGCCGTTTCGACTTCGGATCCATCCCAGAGCTCGGCTCATCCTTAATAGAAAGTTACAAGAAAAATTTATCGAATTAATTAATTTTTGATGAGGTTCTTTACATGAATCACTGCGTCTCACTTGCCTAGAACAGAAATCACTTTGCGAAGTCCTGTGACTAACTTGTTTTATACTTAATAGGCTCTTTCTGCTGCTGTCAAAAAGCTCAAAATTAATCATTTAAAATTGTCAATCTGTTTAAAAAGTGTCTCAGTGAAGCTGACACCCTGTTACTTTACACTTGTCTCATATTTCTTTGGAAAAAAATCTGCATCAGTAACTGACAAAGTGGAGTTTCTGCATTTAATACTACATTGTCACAGATATTATCTGAAGCTACATCAACAAGATTGCTACCTTGCTCCTGATAGCAGAATTGTGGCTTTGAGTGATAATACAGCATGTGATGCCCACAGAACATAATTTGATTTTTTCAGTTAATATGTTTGAGGTGTATTTTAAATTCTATGTCATTAATTGAAATTGAATCCTCTCGGGGGAGTAAAAATAAGATCTGCAGAAACTGCCATGTAGAAAATATAAATTATATTTTAAAATAAATGATGGTTTGGAAAATTGTTCAGACACAAAATTGAAAATGTAAAAATGGATAATCTAAACAAACAACAATAGATTCTAAGAGATGATTAACAAATCAGAGGTCGAGATTAGGTCATCATTAAAGATATGTATTTGCAGTGGAGAGTATGTACGTAGGATTATCTGAGGCTTGTCTTTATAGTAAGAGATTAAAGGAATGAGTGTTGATTTGGGGAAACAAGAAAGGATAGCTTGTCACTGCTCCTGTTTTTGAAGACGATAGCATATAGGGCAAATGCATATGGTAGAAAATATGATAGTGCTCTCTCATAGCCTGTATTTCAGTTCTGCTCACTAATATGTAACATTTGCATAGCACTTTTAAACATTTTAAGTATTTTACCTCTATTATCTCACAGGGGTGCTTAAGGATTGTTTTGTTCAAGTTAAGGGACACTTAGACAATAAAATTCCACCATAAGCATTGATGGGCAGGGATGTAGTGCATTATAAGCTTCTGGTACTATGGAAAGATAGGCTGCACATCATGTAGATGGGTGGTTTAAATGCTTTGGTCCTCTGTAGGACTTAATCCCTGGAATAACGTGGTGATTTACAGCTGAATTTATATTGCATACAGTTAAAACTCTTCTGAAGTTTGGAGTTCCTTGAATGAAGGAGATCTTCTAAAAAAAAAAAGGGCAAGTTCATTTCTCGGAAATAAGCCCCTTCACAACGTTTGGCCTGAGGAGCAGGATGCCGTATTGATCACCTCTATGGGTAATTTGTATTTCCAGGTGATGAGTTAAATTTTCCAGCTGTTAACCAAAGTATAAATGTGTAATGTACTTCTTGCATCAAAGAATTCAAATAAAATAGAGACTCATATTATCACATCACAAACTTAGGTAAGTAACAGGGAAATGAAAATTTAGCCCAACACATCACCCTAAACTGTGTCTTTCCATTTTAGGAGGAGTTGGAAAATACGTTGGTTCACCTGATGAGTTACTAACAACAGATTTCTCCAATGACGGGCAATCAAATTCTTCTATATTCCATAACATTACTTATTAGAATATCCTGAATTCGTTTTGGCTACTTCCTATTCCCGTAACAAGTGTTTCCTCTGAAACGGACTAGCCATAGCTCTTTGCTGATATAAAATCCCTTAATGAGGGCGCCTGGGTGGCTCAGTTGGTTAAGCATCTGCCTGAGTCTCGGGTCATGATCCCAGGGTCCTGGGATCAAGTCCCGCATTGGGTGTAGAGAGCCTGCTTCTCCCTCTGCCTGATGCTCCCTGCTTGTGCTCTCTCTGACAAATAAACAAAATGTTCAAAAAAAATAAATTCCCTTAATGAGGTGGTATATGTAAAATGTGTTGCAAAATAACCAGCACACAGCAAGACCTCAGGAAAGGTTTATGGCAATGATGACAATAAAATGTTACACATGCTATTGGGTATGTGGGTCGAATTATGCAGTTCCCTTTCCACAATGATCCTCTTACCAGCAGGAGAATGGAAGGTTTCCCGATCAAGGCCAGTGCGGTGGATAATTTTCTTTTTGTGCCATAGCTGCACAAAGAGGTTGCTCTGTCCTTGTAGGGCATCAGGTGAAGTCTCCTAAGGAGTTTATGAACAGTCTGTGGGTGGAAAACAGGAGTTAGGTTGTTGACCTTCCCCCATCAAAACCCTAAGAGCACTACATGGATAAAAGATAATTGTGAAAGAGAGTTCTATAATGAAGAAATACATACCTGAAAACAATTCAAATATTTAAACCCAACGTATTTTATTTTTACTTTTAAAGGTCCACCTAAAAATTAATAATGACTTAAAGAGATAAAAGCAATTCTGTGGAGGCTCATTTTCAAATGGGATTTTTCCCCCCAAATGTGTGTGTGTGTTTACAATTGGATTGGACTTTCTGCAGGATTTCTTTATACAACTTAAAAGCGCTAAAACAGAGTTCTACCCTTTACAAGGCAGGCTTCTCACTGTTTCATCTTTCTTCTTACGGAGGGGGCAAGTTGTCACAAAGGCTTTCTGTCTATTTAAAACTGACCCAGTATCAAAACTTCAGCACGTTAACTTAGGAATCATGAGTTCTTGAGTCTATTTCTGTAGCTAAACAGCTCTGGCAAATAGTGGACTCCTAGGAGGATTTCATCAGGTCCTCAGGGTTGTAGAAATAGAGAGAGCTGCCCAAAGGGTTAGCCAGTCCATTAAAAAGGCAAATGATGGCAGTGAAGTACAAAACCACATTTAAAAAATCTAAACAGAAGCTATTAGATTTTATGTGGGCAGTATGCAGGGAATTCCATGTTTCAGAACTTATCGAAACACTGGAGGATGTGCAGACATCACCAACCAATGCTCAGCCCTGAGCCAACGGCAAGTGTGATCCTTTATCAGACAGTTCTGAAAAGGCAACTGAGCAAACACAGGTAAAGGAGCTTCTGCAGCTGAGTTCACAGGCACATATCTGATATTCACAATTGAGGTAAGACTGCCTCAGTGGTCAATGACAGGAAGAAAATGCCATAGTTTTCCAGACGTCAACTTAGTTGTGACAGTGAGGAGAAGGGAGCAGAAACAGTAATGGTTTTCAAATGAACTAGTTTTCACACTTATACTCACTTCTTTAATATCTTTTTCTGGAATTCCGTGTATCCTGGCATAGAAATACAGGTGTTCTTCCACAGACACCAGGTCATCTAAGGCATCTTCCTGAGGGCAGTATCCAACTAGTGAGCTGTGTGAGTCAGCATGACCCAGGGATCTGAGTTCAGAGAAGCAAAGATACAGATAAGTTTCAAAAGGTATGTGCCTTCTAATCCCCAAATATGGGGAAGGCAACTCTGTGTCGGTCACGGCAATTAGTGATTCTAATAAAAAAGGTAAAATATCCCACCATCATATCACACGTAGAGATTTAAAAATTTCCACCTCCTGGAACAGCTATTTTTTCCCTAAGGTCTTAATAATACAACTACAAAATAACAAAGAGTTAATTTAAATTATTTTTTTCATGTCATTATGTTGTGCTTGATAAGCTGAAGCCATGGTTTTTCATACCCAGTTTTATTTCTTATCAGAATATTTCCACTTGAAGGAATTACGTCTCCTGTTAGCATCTTGAAGATAGTTGTCTTTCCTGCTCCATTCACCCCAAGAAGGCCAAAGCACTGGTTAGAGAGGGAAAAAAAAGAAAAAAAAAAGGTATAAATCTTAACCCAAACCAAAGGCATTATAATCTTTTCCTCTTTCTCCCTGGGTGAAATAAATTACAAAGAAAAAAAAATCATTGGAATATTCATGGGTATTGTAATGTTCTGTTGGCATTTGATAAAACTTTCTCTTTTTAACAAATGGTTACTTACATCTTTTTTTCCTTTAATCATCTGAACATTTGTATATATACATAGGACTTATTTTACATATTATCTTATATTACATTACCTGTGTGACATGACAAAACATCCCACAAGTAAGATATGCTAACTTGACAAAGTAATTATATTTATAGATTTCACATTATTCACACAAAAATCACAACTTTACTGAATAAGCCACTGAAGCAATAATTTCTTTATGCTGTTGAATACATTTGATGCATTTGGTTTGCAGCTCTGCCCCAAAAACTAAGGGCAATGCTCACATTCTCCTTCTCCTTTCAAAGCTGCCTCAATATTTCTTTTTTTTGCCTTTAAAGATTTAGTTATTTATGAGAGAGTGAGTGAGCAAGCACACGAGGGGAGGGGAAAAGGGAGGGGAGAGAGAATCTTAAGCAGACTCCATGCTAAGGAGGAGTCCAATGTGGGGTTCAGTCTCATGACCCTGAGATCATGACCTGAGCCAAAATCGAGTCAGATGCTTAACTGACTGAGCCACACAGGTGCTCCAGTACTTCTTCTATAAATAAGAATAAATATGGATGCAGCTTTAGGATCTCACTTCTGACCACCGGTCTTTTTATGTATCTTTCACTAGCTTTCACTATGCTATCAAACTAGAAGTTGAAGAGAACACCCTGCACAGGCATCTTGACTGACAGTCCACCCCAGGGAGGACAGCAGCTTGGGATGCGGCTCAGGACTTGGGGTATGGTGAATCCTCCCTGTTAAGAGAGAAGACTTAGAGGGTAAATAACAAATGGACATGTGTAAATTTTATATACAGAATCCATCAAGATATTCAGGGGTTGACTTCTGTATTTCTAGGAAAAAAACAGGAAAAGATAAAGATTTTTGTCATTTAACATGCCAACATAAAGGACCGTTCAGAACGAAGCAGTGTTCCTCACCTCTCCAGCGGGTATCCCGATGCTGATGTTGTTTACAGCTATGATCTTTTTATGGATCAGTTGGTAGGTCTTTGTGAGACGATGGAGCTGGACCAGGTCAAATTCACCTGCACCATTCTCCACTCTGAATCTCTCAGCCCGCACATCTTCATCTTCATCTATTGTCTCCATTACAGGTGAAGAATTAAATTTTCTGAAGAGGAGTCTAAAAAATGGACCCAGTGATTCTGCATCAATGATTCTGAAATGGCACTACTCAATTTTGACGTGTTTTAATGGAGTCACACTTCACTAAAAGTGTGCAATCACACACTAGGTTTGTTTTAAATTTGTTAGGCATTATGCTATTAAATAAAAGTTAAAAATTAGTACGGATGCCCTTCACCATATTCAATATAGTATTTGGAAAATAGCTTCTGCTTTCCATGCCTTAAATGCTTTCAGATCTACTGTTATAATTCAGAATCCTGATTTTAGTAATAAGGGTGTCCATTTGGGTTTGAAAGTTACTTCCTAAAAGTGAGACCAGAGTCATTAGTAAGACCCAACACTTACAAACCCACAATCAATTATCATCTTCTTAAAAAAAATACTTTTTATTTCTTCTTTTATCAGTGACATGAATGTTCCTCTATGTTCTGTTAACTGTGAATGTCTTAACTAGGTGCTAGCCAATATGTTAAGGTTATCAGCCCTGAAAACTAAGTCTCAAACCCACCTCAGTATCTTGCCTAACATATAATAAAGCAAACCAAACAATACAAAATTTAAAAACTCAACAAATCAATTCAGGTTTTCCTCCCAATGTCCCTGTTTCTTTTAATGATATCCCCAGAGATTCCAACTGTGATGTTTTCTTTGAAATCTTCCCCATTCCAAAATCTACTCATGTCAGTCTCCTAGCACTGGAAATGCCTGGAACACCCAGTCATCAATCATGTTCTGTCTATTTCAATTACCATCAGAGGCTTTCATTCTTTCTCATCTAAATTCTTCAGGAATCTCAAACCGCTCCAGTGTCTCTGACTCTTCCATTCTAATCTGTAGGACCTCCACAGAATCACATCTCCTAAACCACGATTTCATCAGGTTGCTTTCTGGTCAAAACCTTTATTGGACTACTATTTGTTTGTTGAATAAAGTCCAAATCATCTCTTTAACCAAGTATCCAATAGACTCCATAGTCTTCTGGCCACATGCTTGAGCTCCCACTATTTCACTACGTTTATTCTATGTTCTAATCCATTGTATTACTCATTTCTCAAATACAAGCCACAATTTTTTTGCTCAATCTCTGCTCGTCATTCTTTTCATTATTTTTAACTTAAGTTTTATTTTTCCTTAGGTTATGTGTGCACATTATGTATTAAAAAGGTACTGAAGAATACAGAGTGAGAAATAAGTTTCCTTCAACTCTGTACATTTCTCTTCAGCAGGGCACCTATAATTAGAGATAGTCTATGCATATGTATGCATAAATTATAGTTCCTTTCTAACCCAAATGGTAATAAACATTACATGAAGTTCTGAACTTGCATTTTTCACTTAATATCAGCAGGAACCCCAAATACTACATACAGAACTGTGTTAGTGTAATGACTGCATAGTGTTTCATTTATAAAAAACATATATAATTTATTGAACCAATTCTTACATGGAGGACATTTAGGTTGTTAACAGCACATTCTTTTGCTATTAAGAATGGTTGTTAATGATGGATGATTTTATACATATATAATTATGCATGTGTGTGAGCATATCTGTAGGAAAAAAATCCTAGAAATGGAGTAGCTGGGTCAATGGTATGTGTATTTCTTTTTATTTATTATTCTGTTTTCTCTTTACTCAATCTTCTTCTCCCAAACCCACTGCTAATATGCTACTCACTCAGTCCTCTTTCCTCATTTCTACTTTCTATCCATCCTTTTAAACTCAACTCAAACACTACATCTTTTGTTTATGTATGTGTTTTCTCTCCACCACTGAATCTTAATCTCTTTAAGCCTAATAGTTGAGCTTCTTTAATTTTTTTTCTCTCACTCTACAACAATACTCGCAGATTTATAGTAAGGTTTGATAACTATTTACCGAATTCAATGAATGGTGAATTACCTTACAGTTTTTTAAAGCTTTTTGAGCACAACATTTCCATTTTACTAATGGAAAGAGGACTATAGACCCCTTCCTAAATAATCTGAATTGAGTTCTATCACAGATGTCAGATACTATGTTTTCGTTTTATTTACCTGAGTTTCTTTATTAGCCATTCATTGATTAAGAGCCGCAAGAGAAAGAACATGGTGCCCTGAGAAACCAGAGCCACAAACATTGCACCCAGTTTATCCATCTCAAAGGTTTCACTTGGATATTCCACTCCATATGCTTTTAAGAAGTCTAGGACCGACTGCTGTTGAGAAAGTTCAATCAAACCGTAGCCAAAGCAGAATTGTGGAAAAATCAGGAAAATGCGCTTGAGGGTTTCAGAAATAAGTTCTAAAGTCTGAAATGAGAGAAGAGAAAAAAAAAATGAAGCTCAGTGTTAGACTTCTAACAAATTGACAAAAATGTAAAACTAGATGTGGACAAATATGAAAACTTGAGAAATTCATCTAGATTGGCAATTATTTCACATGTATGCTGAATTTATATGTAAGTATTTATTACAAACAAACAGTGGAGATTTATGACTAAAATTCAAGCAGAAAAGGATTATTTTTTCCTTGAGATGATCTATGGTCAGGCCAAATCCTGGAGGTTGAATCACTTCTAGCCCTGCCTTACACCCTAGGAATGCAGAAATAGCCAAGGTGTTGGGGTCTGATACAGGATATTAGTTGTGCCTGAGTAAAGTTGTATTTGGTAAGGTAAAGTTTTAGAACCTTAGGTAATTTGTACTTGAAGAGGGACCAAAATGGTGAAGTGAGAAAAGAGATACATCCTATCTCGATGGGGAACAAATGGCTCATTTTCACATTATTCACACTTGGGCCAACCACTTGCAACTCATGAATTGTCTTCTTCCTTCTGGAGTGTGCTTGTCTATTCCTCAGTTCACTTCATTTCCTCTCTATTCTTTCCCATTCAATCGCCTAGCACTGTTAGTGCTTCCCTTCTCACTAATTATAATTGTCAGTTCTGAACGGAAAGTGATGCTTACAATGAAGTAGACTCCAATACATGATTGAAAAGGAACGAATTGGGTTTTTTCTCTAACCCACAGTCATAGAACTAAGCCATTGTCCTTGCTACTACCATACCATACCAATTTGTTAATAAGTAAAAAGTGTAGCTGACCAACTGGTTGCATGATTTTTATAGTGTCATACAATATATTTGATGTCACCTCCATCACCCCATTCAAGCCCTATCAAATGTCAATAGTTTTGACACTGGGCAAGTATAATCATAGGCATTAACCTAGATGGAGCCTAAAAAGAATTTTAAAAGGCTGTAGTTTCTCCTCTACTAAATTTAATAGAATTAAATGAAATTCCTCTTTTGTATTAGATAATGGAAAATACAGAAAATCTTTCCACCTTGAACATGTTGAAATGTTTCATACGTTTATTGAAGTTTAGCGGACTAATAATGGACCTTACCAGATCATTAGGCTTTTCCTTGGAAAGAAAGTACACCACTGACAGGGAAACAATGGAATTGATGCCAAAGAAAAGGTTGATGCAGACATAAGTGATGAAAGCCATTCCTGTTTCATGGAAGAGCCCAGCCAGCAAGTACATCCAAGAAAATGTGGCATACCTGTATGTTAATAATAATAAGGATTAAAATTATGCCTTGACATTATCCTTTTTTTTTATTTTTATTTTTTAAAGATTTTATTTATTTATTCAACAGAGATAGAGACAGCCAGAGAGAGAGGGAACACAAGCAGGGGGAGTGGGAGAGGAAGAAGCAGGCTCATAGCGGAAGAGCCTGATGTGGGGCTCGATCCCATAACGCCAGGATCACGCCCTGAGCCGAAGGCAGATGCTTAACCGCTGTGCCACCCAGGCGCCCCGACATTATCCTTTAAACAAAGAAACAAGCAGCACCTTTGATAGGGTTTTGAAAATAAACATTTGGGGTAAGTTGCTAGATCTCTTATAGTCAGATCTCTCTTTTATAACATTTTTTGACAAATTCTTTGGATTTTTTAAATTGGTGATAGTAAGAAGCTTCTGTTTCAAGGACACCTGAGTAGTTCTAAATCATCACTACAGATTAAGTCCTGCCAGACATGGTGTCATCCTACCCAGGGAAGTTTTTTGTTTGTTTTCTCAAAAATAAGAGTTCAATCAATATAAATCTTACAATTTAAACCTAAGGAAAAATAATGATGTTATTGTAAGCTAGCTAAGCAGACAGGGAATGCTCAGAAGCTGGATGTCCTGCTTTGAGCAAATACTGGAGCAACCTTTCCAGTGATGGAGAAGAACTAGAGACAAAGTAATCCTTCACCAGCTACATTGCTAAGTCAATCGATACTACCCATGCACTCGGGGCAGACAGAACTGCTATGCTCGCACTGATTACATCAACCTGTACTACCTGTATTGCCCTAACACAGAAATAGTATTGTATGTGTTAGACATCTATAAAAACACATACATGAGCACACATACCTTATGATGTTATATGCTCAGTGATTTGTCAATACATAAATCCATACACATGCACACATTTTTCTGATCATTCTAAAGCATCCATTTTTATGTAAATTAAATTACGTGTGTAGATTGCTAAGCATGACATTCAGTACCCCGTAAGTACTTGTTAATATTAGATATTTCTGTTAAAAACAATAACATTCATTTTCAGAAGTATTGTACCTTACAAACTATGGACTAACAACTGTAATGTATTGTTAGTCACCACTCATGGCTACTGAAACCCCAAGATGACTGCAAATTAGCTAATGAGATTTAGGCTCTGCTTGTACCTAAGAACACTTAATTTGTTCATTCTTCTTTCACTGCAGCTTACCCAAACAGCAGAAGTAGGAGAGATACGGCGCCTAGGTTGTTTCCACTGTAGAAGGCAGGTAACTTAAAAATCGCAATGACACCAACTGAAAATGCTACAGGCACCAAGTAGAAGGCCTGTGGGAATATGTAAAATAAGGCTTGATATACGGCAAATATTTTTCCAAAAACATCAATAGCCACGTAATTAAAACTGTAACAAGTTGACCTTGAAATAGGTGAAGGAATGAATTTTTATTTAAGTTCCTGTTGCTTGCAATGTTCGGCTTATTTTACATTGATTTCACTCTAGACTTCGTTTCCTGCAATAGAAGGTCAAGCCAGTCTCCATCTTTATAGATGTACACAGAGTCCCCGGAGTTCTTGCCTCCGGGCTTGGAGACTTGGGATCATTCGGTGACAGCGGTTCAGTGTGAAAGATAAGACAGTCAGGTATCTTAGTATTAGATTCAGTCCTCAAAATAGTGATTTCATTTTGAATGCTGGAACTCTGGCCGGTGGTTGATTTCTAAGTCTTGGTTATTAGTGTGAGCCACTCTGGGTAAAAGAGCAGGGCGGCAGGTTCCCCACATTCTTGGAATCACAGGTATATGAACAAAGAAGTCAGTGTTTTATTGACAAACAGAAATATTAAATGCTGTGCAGGTTGCAGCAAGATGCACACTATGAAGGAGATGGTAATTTAATTTGCTGGGCGGGGAGGGAATCTCCGAAATTGGAATAAGCACCAGATATATGACAACAGAATCTAAGTAGTAAGTAGCCCTTCACAGAAATGTGTACTTTAAGCCTTCTTGGGTTTAAAGCTCCTATTAAGTCCAGAGGAGTCATTACGATTCTTTTTAGATTTGACTTCTTCAGCAAACGCATTTCAGACCTCACTGGATACATTAACAAAGTGGATATGCAGTTAATTACTCTCCAGCTCTTCAAGCCAATGATCTATACAGCAACTCAGACAATTTTGCCATAATCACCAGGCAAATGCATAACACCTCCCGGGCTTTTTGCCAATACTGGCACATTTGGAATCAAGAGAACCCACCTGAACTTTGGGACCAATCTATGCAAACGAGAGAGCTATCAATGAAATTCATCCTCTATTGTCCCAGCTAATCTTCTCTAATCTGTCATTCATCAGGGACCGCTGCTTCACATTTTTTACTGTTAGTTGATTAAATTTTTATAAGCTTGATTATTTGGTACCATTGGGCAAGGCTATTTTGCTAACTTCTATTGCTCCACAGCAGTGGCTCTCAAACTTTAGTATGCATAAAATAACTTAAAGGATTTTGCTAAAAAAAAGCATATCCTGGTTCCACTCCCAAGATACAGAACTAGTAGGTCTGGACTGGGGCCCAGGAATCTGCATTTCAATCAATGTCCTGGGGAATCTGATATAGACCGTCCTCAGACCACAGAGATGACGGGAGGTGGATCCTTCCTCTAACTATCAGATGACTGTAAGACTGAGGCAAATTATTTTTTTTTCCTTGATTTACTGACTTGTAATAATCTGAACAAGGTAGGATGAATAAAAATAATGCTGCCTTTTTTTTTTAAGATTTATTTATTTGTTTTTAGAATGAGGGAGAGTGTGTAAGTGAGTGTGATTCTGGGGAGGAGCAGAGGGAGACGGAGAGAATCTCAAGCAGACTCCCTTCTGAGAGTGGAGGCTGACATGGGGCTCAGTCTCATGACCTTGAGATCATGACCTGAGCAGAAACTAAGGGTTGGACGCTCAACCGACTGAGCCACTCAGACGCCCCTAAAACTGATGTCTTCTACCCAAATCAGTTCTGTCTTTCCTTCAATGACACAAGTTACTCACCATGTCATAAATGAAGTTTGTTACCCAGTAGCATGTCACACTGATGCCTGAAATGTGCTGCAGCTGCTTGGCTTTGGTCTGATGTTCCCTTACAACATAGGTGACAAAGCTGGCGGTGGTGACAGAGTAGCCCATCAGGATGGAGAGTGCCACTAAAATATCGATTAAGCTGCTCATTCTGTAGTGAGCAATAGGAAGAGGAAAGCATACATAAGTTTTTGGAACTCTTTTCTTTTCAGAAAGATTCATGACTGAAACCATCAACAAACAGTATGAGACTTGGCTGTGACACAAATAAGCCTTCCTGCAAGGCAGCCAGATAATATCTTCTACGTGACTCGGCTATGACCCCGCATAATAGAGCTCTAGTGCATCCAAACTGACCAGGGATATTTGATTAAAAAAATAAATAAATAAACCTCGGTCTCCAAGAGTTACTGGGTGTATGCAAGGAATATACAGTTCTTGAGCATAGAAATAGTACTTAAATGCTATGCAGGGAAATTGAAATGATGAAGCACTTATGCACTTGACTTATAAAAGCAGCAGATTCTGACTCTGCTATAGTCAGCAAGCTCACTTGGCAACCTCACTGTACAGACTTTCAGAAACTTCCTTTTATCCCAGTCAGTGACTTATATTAACAGCTCTTCTAGATTGACATTCATTCAGATACAACTGTGATTTCCAATTATAGTACTTTATACAGAGGCTTGACTATATGCCAAGGAGTGAGAAGTCATGCCAGCTATTTCTACTTACGTGGCCTGTTCTTGGTCTTCCACTCCTGGGTAGGGATGACTATACATGATGATGCCTTAAAGAAGAGACAGTTCTTTTCATTAGTAGATATTCAGAAATAACAATTTTTAGATGAATAATACATAATACTTTCCTCCTTATGCTATAATTTTACTTTGGGGATACTATTTTGAAGGAAAAATAGCTCCTCGCACCCAGTCTCATCAATGTCAGACAATTAATAGCACTCATATAAAACGAAAAAAAATGCTTTCACATTCTGTACGGAATTTTGGGAGAGGGGGCAAGAATTTACATTTATTTTCCTTTTTTTTTTTTTTAAAGATTTTTATTTATTTATTCGACAGAGAGAGAGACAGCCAGTGAGAGAGGGAACACAAGCAGGGGGAGTGGGAGAGGAAGAAGCAGGCCCCCAGCAGAGCAGGGAGCCCGATGTGGGGGTCGATCCCAGCACCCCGGGATCACGCCCTGAGTCGAAGGCAGACACTTAAAGACTGAGCCACCCAGGCGCCCCAAGAATTTACATTTCTTATATAGCATTTCCCCTTTATTACATTTTTGTTTTCCATGTTATTCTCTCCATCTACTCACATATGTTTGTATTTGAGTAGCACTTACTGTATTGGTATTTAGAACAATTATACGAGGATCTCCTAAACAACACTGACCACCCCATTCCTATTTATTGTCTTTTGCTGGGAAAATACTGTAGCCTGAGAAGATCCCTCCTCTTTTACTTCTTCCAAGATAACTATTCTTCTAGGCCTCTACCAGGGTAAGGCTTGGGGGTTTCAGCCATCCCTGAGGATTTTCACTGAGACATAAAGTTCCAAGAGAATTCAGAGAACTAGCTGGCTCTGAAAAAGTAGTCACTTAAATCCAATACAATCCTAAATTATTGGGATGTCCCATAGTCAGTTATAGTTTTTGAGCTAGAAGCAAGGCTCTTTTCTCCTCTTATCAGAGCATGCTGATAGCCATACTTAGCCATAGCCAAAATGGGCGGCTGGCAGCAGTTTCCCAAGGGATTGCAGTGTGAAGGCGAAGTCTATACAGTCTGAGTAACTGGAAAAGAACGGCAGGGGATGGCAGTGAGGCTATTCCTTAAACACTTGTTTTTACAGAGTCCTAAGCTGAGCGAGGACTTTCTCATTTACTGCTCATATCGTGTATGTTTATTATATCAGAATATTAAGACCCTTTTACAGCAGCCAAATAAAAATTATTCTAAAGTTATATTCTCTCCATTAACTTAAATTTACAATTTTTCCTAAGTAGAATGTAACGTATTTTGAGGTTGAATTCTGTAATAGTTACATGTTAAAAAATAAATTAAAGCAAAACAAAGAAACTAACAACAATCAATGCAGCCTATAACTATAATCACATTATAGCGGAATGCACTTTTCTTTTGTGTAAATTAATGGTCTCTCTCTCTCTCTCTTTTTTTTTTTTTCTGAGATTGAGTTTTCCTTGGGGCCCTACTTAAACCTTACTGCTGAATTATAATATAGGCAGGGGGGAAACATTTCTTTTATTTCTGCTTGGTATTTCAGAATCAAGAACTTACTCTATTTCACCAGAGGAATCTTTGCAAATGCATTTACTCCACTACGAAGAATGATGCTGAACCAATTGTTTTACACATATTTTTAGCAGAAAGTAAATGCATTAGGGTTAAAGATGTATATGGAAATCTTCTCTGTGGATTCTACAGCATCCAGCACAATGTCTTGAGTACAGTGATCAATGAATACTTATTAAATCAAATTCAATTTCAAAATTTCAATGATTTCCCCCATATACAATATACGTTAAAAATAACACACTATCTGGTTCTGTTGTCTCTATAAGTTGTCAACCTAAAATGAGATGCTTGCCATTGACCATTACTACTAATGCAATAAAGGGTCAGAATGAAACTGAGGGTGGAGGGAATAATGTGCCAGTATATTTGGAAAAGACTGTAGTTGCAGAACATTTGTTAGAGAAAACAAGCAAACCTATGTTGTTTGAGAAGAAAACAGAATTTTCATGTTAAACTAACCACTAGAGGGAACCCCATGAAAATAATAGGTATTGACATCGCAAGGGAAAACTAATTAAAAGATATTTACTAGCACGTTAGAATTCAAAGAAAATCCACTTTATAGCTAAAGCAAAATCCCAATTCATGCAGAATTCAACAAACATGCCTTAAAACAGCTGGTGTAGTTGGGGGAGGGAGATGGCAGGAGTGTAACTTGAGTTGATTTTTAAAGACAGTATTACCATGGCAGACACCATACATGCATTACAAAACAATAGTAATATTTTAGGGTGACATTTCATCTTTGAAGAAAATCAAACTCCTTCCTGAGAGGGTGGAAAGCTACCACTTTCATGAGTCTACACAAGAAAAGTTAAAAAAAAAATATATATATATATATACACACACACACACACACACACACACACACACACATATATACATGCACCACACTACTACTAATTGCTACATAACTCAAACTAAGCCTTATTTTTAAACTTGAAATATAAATTTCCTTTTAGGGTCAATATAAAGTTTATGTTTCGGAATTCTTAATTCTTCAAATTCTGTAACTTGAAAAATGCAGTGGTAGGAACCACAACAAGCCTGCTGGAGTCCAGAGTGATCCAGATTGCCTTGGTCTTGGCAAAGAATACTACTAATAAAAAACTGAACACGGGTTTCAAAAGTCCACCCTTGGAAAGTGGCATTGGTCTCCTGTTCTCACCTACTTAGCATTTCTACAGCTCTTATACTTTCGTTATCTGTCACAGAAGCAAACATCCTTTGTTCTGATGAAGACATCCTACCAAAAGTCAAGTGTTCAATCGTACTTCAAACCAGGTTATACCAAACCCATCCAGCTTTAGTTACCATTTAATTTAATTTGCCACTTTTTTTAAACGATTTTTTATTATACTATGTTAGTCACCATACAGTACATCCCCAGTTTCCGATGTAAAGTTCGATGATTCATTAGTTGCGTATAACACCCAGTAATTTGCCACTTCTGACTATGCCCTTCATCACGCTCTAGATCTAAGGGCTGTCTATCAGTCTTGTTATTTTCTTCATGGTTCCCCCAGCTAGGAAAATGCCAAAGCAGCTGGGGAAAAAAAAATACTGTTGTCTCTAAAATGAAGACTGAAAGATTCTCTTGCTAGAATGAGTATTTGACTCTGTAATTTACTTCTACAATCACCGGAACATCCAGCACACACTATTCTGCCCAACAGAAAGGAGATGAAAGAAGATGTTGGCATTTCTGGTTTGATGAACAGTAAGTGAGTTAGAAAAAAGAAATCAGTCTCTTTCAAATCCCAAACCCTGCTTTGAAAACTGTGTGGATGCCTCCTGGGAAATCCAATGGAAGGAGGCCTGGTTGAGTCCAGAGAAGTATTAGAAAAATGAAGAGGCAGGAGTCAGACAGACCTGGGTTCAAATCTCACTTCTGAGCCTTAGAGAAATAATAGCAGAGACTAATAATATTAATCCTGAAAGGCTGTTGATAAGGATTAGCAATATTTCATATAAAGCACATATCATATGGTAAGGGCTCAATGGTAACAGTTTAGGTCAGGTATAGAACTTTTTAGTTTAAAAGTTCTGGCTTCATGTTTAGAATTATTAGCATGTAAGTATTTTTAATTTCTTAGCCTATATACAAGTAAATAATAATATGTTTTCCTATGAGTTATAACTACTAGATGTGAGAGCAGCAATAAGGATGAAGTAAGCATTATTATCCTGATTTGATAAATGAGGAAACTAAATTAACCCGAAGTTAAGGAGATTATCCAGAAAGTTCCATCTGGTGGTAGTTACTACTTTCAGATTCCTTTTAAAGATCTATGATTTAGATACCAGAAAATACCTGGGGGAAACAGGATCTAACATGCATTTTTATATGGAGAGAGGCAAAAGTTGCAATATAAGAAGCTTCTGTATAAGTAACTTTACCGTGTCGGGCAGCATCGTATTTTGACATGTTAACTCGCAGGAGGAAATTATTCAAGCTGTTGAGGTAAGCTGGAAGCGAGTGATAGCCTTCTGGATCATACCATACCTGTTAAATTCCAAAAGGAGGCAAGATCAGTATTGTGCTCAAATAAATTTGGCTGCCTTTACACCTGACAGCCCACAGAATTTATATTTAAAAGAAGAGCACAAATTTCCCAATAACTTATTTTATCTTGGAAGATTAGAACCATTCCCCAAGAGTGTTGACCACACACCTCCAGGTCTCCAATCTAGAGATGGGCAGAGATTGGGAAAAACACTTTTTTTTCTCCTGTGTGATAGCAGTAAATTATTAGTTATTCTGTACCTTCTCCATAGGCAAAACTTGAAATAAACTGGAGATATTGTTAATATCTCCATCTCTGTGGCTAGTGTATAGGGAGTCTGGGACTGGGCTAAGGCATCCTCAGTAATAATGATAGTAACAACAAATGGCATCTAGGCCAGGCTGTACAAAGAAATCAAATACATACACAAATATTGTGTCCTTAGCAACAAGATTGATAACCTGTAAATTACCACACTAATGTTCCATTCCCACTTATAAACCTTACCTTTTCTGTCAAAAACAGAAGAATTTAAAATACTGCTGTGTTTCAATTCAAGAAACCCAGTTGATAATTTAAAATTCAAGAGAGAAATTATTTAATATTAGAACTTTGTTTATGCAAGAATGTTTACTGTGTGTGTGAAGAGAGGAAGGAAAGGAACAAAAGGCGGGAAGAAGGCATTCAAATCTCCAACTCTACTGTCTACTTTCTATATGACCTTATGAAAATTGGTTAAAATAGGCCTCATGATATCTATCTCATAGGAATGTTGTGAGGATGTAATCGGGCAGTTTGTGTAACAGGTGATACTATAGCTTGGATTATCACAGTTACTAAATAAATACTAGTTTCTCCACTTCCCCCAAGTCTATATATGTCTCTTACTACGAAATGAGAAATATGTGAAGGATGGTTTAAAATTCCTGAGACTACTACGGATCATATATGTGTGATTCTGTGACTCTAGCTTGTTTCAAAGCATAGGTATGATCTAGTCTAAAAAAAAAAAAGGAAAGCCAGTAGGAGCATTTATCTCCATCAAATTCTGTTAAGTATCCACGCTCTGCGAGAAACAAGGATGACAACATGTAACACATACATAAAGAAATATACATAAAATATTAATGAATAGTTTAATAAAAAATTATAAAAGGAGTATACCCATTGAACCATCACTCAAGTTAAGGAACAAAAATTGCCAGCATCCGGAACATCTTCTCCAGGGTTCTCTGTGTCCCTCAACACCACAATACTCTCTCTAAACGATATGGTAGAGTTTTGCTACTCTTAAAGTTTATGGTAAATGCAATCACAGTTAAGGGTGGGTTTTTTTGTTGTTTTTTCTTTTGCTTATTAGTAATGTTTGGGATATTTACCTGCTTGCATGGAACTGAGCTCATTTCATTGCTGAAAGTTCTACTGAATGAATACACAATTCATTTATTCTACTGTATATGGACATATGAGGTTGTGTGAATTTTTATATGTACCCCGCTGCTTGTGTATACATGTTTCCCTGGGGTAAATACACAGGACTGGAACCCTAGTGCTACAGGGAAAGCATTCTGCCGAACAGCTTCTCAACTTGATTGCACCCATGTTTTGTTTTTGCCTCATGAAAATGCTTGAGCATTTCAAGTTCACATTTTCATTTGTATGACATCCTAGAAGAAAGGTTATACTTTACCTTAGCAAGTGTTCTATTGGCAGGAACTTCTGTTATATCAAAACGAAGGTCTTTAGTCAAAGGCAACCCAAAACTCCAACCTCCATACCTATATAGAATAACAAAATTTATATTTCTTTTAATGGAGAAAATACTCACAAATGGATCTAAAATGTTTGACCAAGGGCTCAATGTTTTCTTTCCATTAGGAACACATTTAAACTATGAAATAAATACTACCTGACAAATATTTTATATTTTTATTGATTTCTTTTATATTTTAATCTAAAGTGTACATTATAACTAGAAGTAAAAAGTCCTTTTAAACAATTGCATATGTGGAATAATCATTCTGAAAGTAAATGATACGTAATCTAACCAATTCCTTCAACTTAACTGGATCATGCACCATGTCAAAAATTATAGTATTTTAGCCCTGAGAAATCCTTTTTAAAGAAATGATTTAATACCAAAGTGATAAAAGAGCAGTTCTCATCTTTTTTCAAATGGCTCTGTTTCTTCAATTCTCCAGACTTTTCCCCCTAGCTTGTCCCCTGGTGCTATACTTTTTCTCTTCCTGGGTATTTGAAGGTGAATTGTGCCATAGAATTCCCTGGTACTTGTCAGTTCATAGTTTCTTAAAAAAAAAAAAAGTGGATTTAAAAAATCCGAACAGTAATTTTAAGAACAGATTCGTTTCGATGTCCTAAATTAGGTCTGGGTTGAATAAATAATGGTGCAGTCACAGTAGACTCATCTTCTTGTGACTATCACCCTAAATGTGATGGATGCTACAGAGCTGTATTTTTGACCTGGAAAGAACACGACAGTGTATTGTTTATTTTTTTAAAAGCAGGTTTTAGAAATGTTTGTTTACAATAAACCTCATTTTGTTGAAAATATTTACATGTATCTGTGTCTAGAAAATTTCTGTAAGGATATACAATCAATAGCGGTTATATCTGGGTAGAGAGAAATTTCTTTTTATTTCTGCTTACATGTAGTTTCTAATTATTTTACAGTGAACATCAGTCATTTATGTACATTGAGAAATAAGAGAGGGAAGAGACGGAGGAAAGGAGGAAACAGTAGTTATTGCAAAACAACCAACTCCCCTCCCCCCAGCTTTATTTGAGGCATAACTGACAAATAAAAATTGTAGATATTCAAGGTGTACAACCCAATGTTTTGATATATGTATATAGTGTGAAATAATCACAATCAAGCTAATTAAACATCCATCCCCTCATAGTTACTGTTTTCTTTTTGTGTGCACATGCGTGCGTGTGTGGTAAGAACACTTAAGATACATTCTCTTAAGCAAATTTCAAGTATACGATACAGTATTGTTAACTATAGTCACATTGCTATAGATTAGCTCTCCAGAATCTATTCATCTTGCATAACTGAACCTTTGTAGCCCTCGACCAACATTTCCCCATTTCTCACGAGCCCCAGACCCTGGCAACCACCATTCTACTCTTTGCTTCCATGAGTTTGACTATTTCAGATTCCACATATAAGTGGGATCATGGAGTATTTGCCTTTCTGTGTCTGGCTTATTTCACTCAGCATACAGAGTGTCCTCCAGGTCCATCCACGGTATCCCATTTACAAGCCTACCACAGCCTTACATCCATGGCAAACGTGTAGGTGGCTTAGGTATGAGCCTGTGGCCTTGCCATACATGGACACTTTATCCACACACAGAGATCATAATCTAAGTTTGAGAGAGTCATATTGGAACTAAGGCCAACTGTCACCTAAAGCCATGCCTTAAAGCTCTCCAAATTGGGGATGCCTGGGTGGCTCAGTCGGTTGAGTGTCTGCCTTCAGTTCAGGCCACGATCCCAGGGTCCTAGGATTAAGTTAAAAAAAAAAAAAAAAGCCTCTCCAAATTGGCATAATCTAGTCAGTAACATTCTTGCTTCAAAAAGAGAAAAAAAAATATGTGTGTGTGTATATATATATATGTTTATATATATGTGTGCATATATATGTGTGTGTGTATATATATATGTTTAACAATACATTTTTGTAGCCTAAAAAACCCCCACTGCTTTTCAATTTTCTCAAATGAGTATTAATTTGAGGAGACTGACTTTTTTTAAAAAAAAAATTCATACATAAGACTGTTTTGATAAAATAGAGAATTTAGGGGCGCCTGGGTAGCACAGCGGTTAAGCGTCTACCGTCAGCTCAGGGCGTGATCCCAGCGTTATGGGATCGAGCCCCACATCAGGCTCCTCCGCTATGAGCCTGCTTCTTCCTCTCCCACTCCCCCTGCTTGTGTTCCCTCTCTCGCTGGCTGTCTCTATCTCTGTCGAATAAATAAATAAAATCTTTAAAAAAAAATAGAGAATTTAACCACATAAATAATAGAACTTTTTATCTATTTTTAAAAAATAGAGAGAGAGAGAGAGAGAGAGCATGAGCAGGGGGGAGGAGCAGAGGAAGAGGGAGAGGGAGAGGAAGAGAAGCAGACTCCCTGCCGAGTGGGGAGCCTGATGCAGGGCTTGATCTTAAGGCCCTCAGATCATGACCTGAGCCGAAACCAAGAGTCGGACACTTAGCCGACTAAAAAATCTAGATGTCCCAGAAATTTTCATCTATTGTCTCAAGTTCAGAAGGCAGGTGCCATTAAAATTTGAAAGCAAGATATGCTAAATTAATATATTATAAATAGAGTATTTTTACCTTTTTTGCATAAACTCATTAGCAGTTGATATAAGATAATTTTCCAAGCGGTGCCCAGTGAGGTTGTAAATTATTTGAGAAGAGTAAGTTCTTCTATGAGGTGGAGAATAGTTAAATTTAGGACACTCCTGAAAAATAAAGTTGAAAATTAAGTTCTCTCTGACCAATGCTTTGGAAATAGACAATGTCAAGGAGCCTCAGTCTCGCGACTTGTCTATTGGTCCAACAGGTAGGGTGTGATAAGACTGTCTTCTGACTCTGAAGAACTTTGAAAAGGAACACATTTTCCTATTCCAAGAAATTAGAGTAGTTATTATTTATATAAATACTTACGTATATTTAGGACTCACTTGAAGCCAAAAAGAATACAAGTAAACCAATGTGCAATTTTCTTTTCACTGTACTAGCAACAAGTTTGATATGCATGGAGAAAAACATTAAACTCTAAGATAAATCAAAATTCCCTCAATAATTCACAGGAAAGAAAAAAATGTTTGCCCAGAATTGAAAAGATGACATTAAGGGACATGAGTTCTCAGGTGACAGCAATGGGGAAGTTTGTGTTGTATCGTTTTTAAGGTACCAAACCTGAGTGTCAGAGCTCAAGTTCACATATATTGCAATTTAATAGAGAGTCTCTGTATACCCTTCACCCGGTTCTCCCCATTGTTACCATCTTACATTACTGCCATTGCGTATTTGTCAAAATTAAATGCATTGGTACATTACTATTAACCAACCTCCGAGCTTAGTTTTAACCACTTATTTTTATACCCATAAGCTTTGTGCATTTCCTGAAACCACTTACTTTTCACTGAAGCTTCCCATGCTTCTCTGACATGAAGTTTAGTTTGGGAGAAGCCTAGCTTTTTTCCAGTTTTTCCTTCCACCCCTTCACATGATGCCCCAGAGCCTGAGGGGAGCACCACATGTGTGCACTGAGACAAAGCTGCAGACTGCTTTAAAAAATGAATGCTGAATTTCACCTTATATCAAGTTGGGTCAACATTTAGATCACATTTATAGAATGCTACTGGTTCCAAAATTAGAGACACCCTTATGTATACAATGTAATTATTTAGCTTTAATCTTTTGTGGAATTACAGAAAAGCACATGTAAGTATGCTGCTTGATGCATTTTGACAAACTAAACACCCATGTAACCAGAAACCAGATTCCAATCACTACCATTCCCAAAGAATCCAGCACAGAATAGTTTTGCCTGTTTCTGTACTTTATATAAATGGAATTGTATTATGTATACTCTCTTGTATTTGGCTTTTTCCACTCATTGTTCACTTGTGAGTTCCTCTGTAAGATGTGTGTAGTTTAGATCAAGCATTCCCATTTTTCTGTACATAGAATTCCACTGTGAAAATATATAACATTTGATTTATCCACTCTACCGTTGGTGGGAATCTGAGCGGCTATTACAAATAGTATTGCTGTGAATATCTAGTATATGCCTCTCGGTGAACATATTCACACTTCTGATGGGAATATAATACAAATGGCATTGCTGATCCCATAGTTTATGTATGTCTTCAGCAGGAGTAGGTAGTCCAAAGTTTTATACACTATTTGGTGATTTATTTACATATTTTTTAAAAGTTTTTAATTCCAGTTAGTTAGTATACAATGTCATATTGGGTTCAGGCCTACAATATAGTGATTCAACAGTTCCACACATCACCCTGTGCTCATCATAGCAAGTGCGATCCTTAATCCCCATCACCTATTTCACCCATCCCCCATTCCACCCCCTCTGGTAACCATCATTGTAACCATTGTTCTATAATTAGAAAGTCTTTTTCTTGCTATCACTCTCTCTCTCTCTTTCTCATTTTTTCCTTCAGTTAATGAAATTTATCTAGATTCCAACTTTAAATACTAGGTTAGTTGACTCTTACAGTGACCTACAGAAAATTCATGAAGAATTTCAGAAATAAACCAGATTAAATGAGGGATTAGAAAACTCTTTGAGCAGTGGGTAAGACTGGTATTGAAATAGGCAAGGATTCCAGAAGATGCTTGTGGGATCTCAGCTTTCATTGTTAGTAACTGTCTTGCATAAAAACATAAAAATAGGCTGCATTTACAGAACATTTTCATTCCAAAACATTGTACAAATAGTTCAAGGTTCAATGACACAACTCTATTAAGAAAACACTGCTAGATTCCTCTCCTATGGGGAAGGAAGTTGACAACTTAGTCACTCTCGGAAACTAACAGTGACCTCTTCTCTTCAACAATCTTTCATTTCCCCAGTGAATTTGGTTTTCTTAAAAGTATGTTGAATTGATGGGCCTAGAAAAGTAAGGTATGTATCTATAAAATACAGATGGCATAAGGGATGGCTGGATAATCTTTTCTGTTTCTATCAGGACGTGGATTTTTCTTGCATGCTAGAGGTGCTCCTTAGAGACAAATGGGAGTTCTGTTCTGGACTTACACATAACTAACTTCATAGCTGACCACCAAATGGGCAGTCTCACTCTGTTTTCAAATATGACAGTTATGGTGGCTTTGTTGTCTGAAACATAGAGCTTTCTGGTTAGAACTGAACTGAGAGCAAAAATTCATTTTTAGTTGGTTTCCACAAAGACTGTCATAGAATTATCTGCCTCTGGAAATTTGTTCTGAGATGGATTTAAAACAGTGACCTGAAGTTCAAAGGCAATATTTTTGAGCTGCCCCGCTCCACATCTCTGAGCTACTAGCTTCCATAAAATGAAATTATATTGACTCTTTGGTAACCTGGATAGATCTTTCAAGTTTCAATATTTATTCCTTTCCTTTTCCTACTTCACTGAAATGGAATTCCATCTTACCTGGATATTTTCTGAGCAGGAGCAAACACCAAAATTAGTGACAGGCTCCCCACTGGTGCTCCATTTTCCCAGGCTGTCTTCCTTTAAACACCTTCTGCAAGTAAGAATTATATTAAAGTGAGGTATGTGTGCATTCTCATGTTTATGTATGAGCATATAAGCGAGTATTTGGTATTAAATTCAGGTACACAGTCTTAGGTACAGTTTGCTGGTTTTTCATAACTCAAATATACATTACACTACCATTGTCAAATGGTTTGACATTTTACAGGGGATAAGAGAGCACTTCCTGATAGAACAGTGTTGAAACCAAAGCTCACTGAATTGTTTTAATGTGGAAGGATGGGGCTTTTTGACCCCTTTCTTCTCTGCTCTTTCATCCTGTTCTCTGACAGGAAGGGGATACTTTAGCAAAATAGTGCACCAACGTCAGGTTCATATGCACCATGTACCATCTTGGAAGGTCCAATAGGCAATCCTGCATAGCGCAAAGGGATTGGAGGCCACAGACTTGTGTCTTAGTTTTAGCTGAACAACTTACAATCTAGATTGTCTTTTGACAAGTATCTCCGTCCACATGAGTCTCAGTTTCTCCATCTTAAAAATGGGATTAATAATTCACAGGGTTGTTGAAGGGCAATATGCACATGAGAGAACTCTAAAATTATAAAGCCCCTGACATTTATTATTACAGCACAGCATAGCCATGGAATGAACTAGAGGGGAGAGAGAAAATCTGTTCAATACAGATCTCTCTCAGGGGCGGCCCTTCTCCAGCCTGCAGCACACACCCATTCATACATACACACACACACACACACGCACACACATGTACACACATAAACTGGAGTGTCAAAAACAAAGGAAAAACAAAACAAAAAATGCCGAGGACCACTTACGGATCACTGACGTTCAAACACATGTTGTCGATGCCAGGGAAGTTCCACATTGCTGAGACCAGGCCTTGTGTGCTTGGGTGAGAATTCCTGTAATAGTAAAGGACAGAAATAAATTCTTGATTCTCCACTACTCTTCCATGTTAAAGTCATCCTTATGAGCAATTTGGAAAAATAAAATATGCTGTCTATGGGATAGTCTTCTTAAAAACCCGAGAAAGACTCAGTATCAGGAAAAAAAAAGAAGTATCATGGAAAAAAATCAGCACATCTCTCTCCTTGGCTGCCTTGTTATTCTCCTAACTATCACATACATTTAGTGATCACCTATTGTATGTACGGAATACATTATGCAGAATTCTGACCTTATTATCCAATATTTGTGAGGCCAATAAAAAGTTATTTGCTATATATTACAACAGATTGGGAAGCCACATCTAGCCTGGCTTTCTTGATTAAAGTCTAGTCATTAAAAATAAAGACCTATGATAAGTTTACTTTTAGACAAACACAAAAACTCTTAAAAAGTTATTTGTTGGCAATAGAAGTGTCACGTTGCAATAAATTAAAACTGTCCATTCCTTCAGCAGAATCAGGTACAGTGCCTCATAACTCTTTATTCTTCAGCATTGCATGCATTCCATTGCATGGAGGTACTGGGGAGATGTTTTAAAGGAGAGAAACTTACGCATAGAAGGCTGTCTGTTCAGAGGTACCATAAAGAGATGGGGAGATCTGGATCTCTGGATAACTGTTGCTAGAATTTCTCAGTGTGCCAAGGCCCATGGCAGTGGTGACAAAGACGATGGGAAGGATAACCTGAGCAATGAGACCTTTCCAGTTCCTGCGGGTGTGGTGGAATCTCTTAATGAGGATAGCCATGATCTTCTTCAGTAACAGATCAAAACCACCCAATCTCTCTCCCCTTGTCAGGATTTTATCTGATTAAAAAAAAAGGGGGGGTGGAGAGAAATACAGAGAGAGAGAGGGAGAGAGAGAGGGAGAGATTTGATACGGTTCTGGAAAAGACTGATAAATCATGTGACAAGGTAACTTCAAAAACCATGGGTGGATGGTATAATGTAATGTGGTAGGAATAGCTTGTATTTTGAAGGTTCTGAAATGAGGTTCATCTCTTCCTTTTTTAACTTTGGGCCTGAGTCTTTCCATGTCATAGAATTGTATATAAAAGTGCTTTGTGAATTATAAATCATTATATATAACACATTAGTAGTTATATACATAGTCATTTTACACATCAAAGGGAGAGATCCACAATTTGATAAATGAATATTGTCCCTGATCTCCAAAGTCTCAATGCCTGCTTGGTACGTATTGCTAATTACTGATATTCAAGAGACAGCTTCTATCAAGAGACTGAATGCAAATAAGATAAACAGAAACTAATACCTGAAACTAATATGAAATAAACTAATACAAGGCATAACTTCAGTTAAAAAAAAAAAAGATATAGGGCGCCTGGATGGCTCAGTCATTAAGCGTCTGCCTTCAGCTCAGGGCGTGATCCCGGAGTCCTGGGATCGAGCCCCATGTCAGACTCTTCCGCTGGAAGCCTGCTTCTTCCTCTCCCACTCCCCCTGCTTGTGTTCCCTCTCTCACTGGCTGTCTCTATCTCTGTCAAATAAATAAATAAAATCTTAAAAAAAAAAAAGATAAATGGCAACCATCTGCCTAGTCTAACTCATTCCTACTGTGGGTAACTTAGTGATTCTAAGTCTAATTGGCTCTTTCTAATGTGAGGTTCAGTGAATTCACCTTACACTTGGGAAAAGGGAAATGCTCTCCTCCAAAGTGTGATTCTAGTTCAAACACTCATTCATTACATTCTCTTCAGACATTTGGACTGATTATATGGCAGTTCAAAGCTCCATTTTTACCACTAGAGTCACAAAAAAAAGAACTCACTGGAAACAAATGTCTACACTACCCCCACCCCCCGGAATGTTCTTCAGGTGTGGAGAAAAACTCCCTGGCTTCTGAACATAAGAGGAGCTGTGAAGGCCATAAACTGTTGCTTCTTCAATAGTGTTCTTACAACTACTGTCATAGCCCTCCCTACAAATATAACATTCTCTCTGAGGGCCTGCGGCTGAGCACTTCTCTACATGTGATAAGATGACCATCAACACTGTGGATATTTTTAATTCTTCATCACAAATTATGCAGCACAAAAAATTATGATCTTCATTTAGCTGATAAGGAAAAATACAAAGCTGCTTAATTTAAAATGAATTCCAATTAAACAGAGAGAACAAGTTTAAATGCAAACTCATATCTCTGCAAAGGGGAATTGCAGAGGAGCTGAATATTTTAAGTTAATTAGTATGCTTTTCTGTTTCTTGAGAAATTACATGTGGATGACTTACAGGTGTGTCAAATGGAGCAAATGTGCTTTCTAAAAGATAATGTCAATGAGGGAAACATTTTGACTAAAGAATAGTTTCAAATTATGAGACAAATGCAGGGGCAAATACAAAACATTTACTTCCTGAAGCAGATGACCACATTCTAATCAAAGTCCTCAATTCCATGGGCTCGACAATTATATTCCCCAAAAGATGATAAATGAAGAATATGGCAGAGGACAAATGAGACTCCCAAGTTCCAAAACTATGCAAACATCAGAGATGATCTTTTCTAAGTTTTAGAGCTAGGCAAATGTTTAATTAAAAGTTCTGTTCCTAGAGATTTTTTCCAAGTTAAGCAAACTGTTGAAATGACTATTCCATAATTTATGTATCATTTTACTATATGCTTCCTTAAGTAAATAGTGTTTCCAAAGGCATAAATTAACTGTCAGAAAGAGAATAAGAGAGGATAAAAGTTATTTTCAAAGGAGCCCAATCCCTCAAAGTAATATCAAGCAGCACAATTTTTCAACGTTATCTTGTGTGAAGAATTGGGTGGGGGGCAACCAATGTTACAGGTTCTTAGCCATGGAGTCTGACTTCATCAAATCTAAGACCCTCCCCCAAAAGCTTATTCTCAGAGCCTGAATATTCTCAGCACTTGAATTATTCACAGAGGGGAAAGATTTTAGATATGTTTTCCAAAAGGCCCCCTTAAAGAGTGATGGCTCCCTTTTTGTAACAGTTTTCGGATGACTCCCCTGCTGAATATGTCTAATAGCAGTGAGTCAGCTACCTTTCAAGGTAACTTTGTCCATTGTTGGATGGTACCAATCACAGGAAGGATTTTAACCTGTTGAACACAAATCTGAAGCTGTAGTAACTAACATCTTGAAAATGACTCCTGGTGGGTATAAGGAGTAGGCACCAGCACCCTAACAAGCAAGTTCTTTCACGTTCTTCAAAATATTTTTGAAATAGGGAATTTGATTTTGTTTAATTAATACTAGGCATATTAAAAAAAGAAAAGCTTATATTTCTTTCTTCTTTTTGAATTTAGAAAGAAAATGTGAAGCTGAATTTTTGCCCTGTGATTTTCTCATGTATGTCATTTACTGGAATTAAGCAAAATATGCACATTAGATTTATACCATCTCTGTCTGTGAAATTGCTGCTGCTCACAGACAAATCATCGGGAGTTGAGATGCCATTGGTACAGGAATTTCCAATTTTCTTTTGTGTTAAGTGCTCAAGACTCATACTATTTTTTTGTGACTCTTTAGTCAAGTTCAGAAAGACCTAGAAAGAGAAGCCAGAACACTTCATTAACATAAAACATGTTTGTCCTATCTACTTTTTAAGCTCAATTTTGATTTTGAATTTTTATTACATTTATTGAGACAAATGACTGTGACTTTAAATGAATTTTTTTGACAGTGACTTTGAGTGAACATTTTTTTAACCATACAATTTTATTACAATATTACAATTTTATTACAATATTATTGACTACATCCCCTATGCTGTACTTTTCATCTCTGTGACTTATTTATTTTTTATCTAGAAGTTTGGATCTCTTAAACCCCTTCCCCTGTTTCAGTCATCCCCCACCCCACCCAAGTAAACACTTTGGTATATGAAGGATACGTGTTCTCTAACTGGATAAACATGTTTGTTTTCAGAAGTCAATCTTACATAAGAATGGTATTGAGATAGTTTTAAGATTTTCTGATTTTGTGAAATATTTATTTAAAATATTTCTTTTCTCTTTTTAAAGAACTATGCATATTTATTCTCAGGGAACAGGAAGTTGTATCAGCTTGAAGAAAAGAGGAAACGCACCTCTTCCACGGTGGTGTCTGAAATGCCATAGCACCCGATATTGAGGTCACCCATGCCATTGTCCAGCGCCCTCAGGAGTGACAGGTAGGCCCCTGAGACTTTGGTGCTAAACGGAGGAAGCACATACACAAGCTCTCCCCCGATGTCCTCCTTGAGGTAGGCTTCAGGGAGGTGTGATCGGATCATTGCTGTCACGGCCGTCGTGTCACATGTTGTATTTGCACTTAGATTTGGACTCTAGGGACAAACCAGAAGTCACCACTCCCTTGTCTTTACACTGTGCTGATGCCCAAGGGCCCTCATCAGAGGGTGGTGAGACTCTTTCGGGCCACCCAGCCCTGAGTCAGATGACACATCCCTCCTCCAAAGGCTCCCTGTCCCACAGGGTCCCTAGAGCTGTCTACAGTCACTGTTCTACTGGCTCCATTCTCCCGCCTGCCCCATCCCTTTTCCAGCCTCACTGCCCACCACTCACTGCCCTCCTCCAGCCATAGCAGCCTCTTTGTGTTGTTGGGAGTTTTGAACTCAGGCACACCCTCCTCAGGGCCTTCTCAATTGTTGTTCCTTTGCCCCCAGATGGTGACATGGCTCCTTCTCTCCCAAGCCCCAACTCTTGTTCAACTGTCATCTTCTCAGAGATCCTTCTCTTCCCACCCTACTTAAAATGGCGCCACTCAGCATTCCCTATTCCCCCTCCTCTTCTATATTTCTACCCATAGCATTTATCATCTGCTAATATACTTAATAATACACTTAACAATGGTATTATCTGAATTCCCCAAATCTATCAGAATATAAACTCCATAAGGGTAGAGATTTTAATATCATCAGTTCACTGCTATATCCCCAGGATCTAGAACAGTGCTTTGGGCACACACTAAGGCAAAACACACACCTAATACATACATTTCTTAATGAATTAATGAATATAACAATAAACTACTTTTTATTAGGAAGTCATTAGGATGTTCAGATGTAAAATAAATGACTGTAGTCAAAGCCTACCTAATGGCATACACATCTTGCACAGTATTGATAATCATATGCTATTTTTAGGTGGTACAGGGGTCCTTAGTCAGCACTGTTGTTCTTCAAAGATGTCAAAGCACCACTGGCCTGAATTGGTCTTCACATTGTCACTTGAGGGGTACTGATCAGAAGGTGCATACACAACTACACAGTATTCTCTTTATTCGCTTTATTGCAAAAAATCTAATTTTTAGTATTATAGACTGACATGCTAGGGAAACTAAAAGGCTGATCCTCCACCAATGACCTTAGGCTATAGATCCTTTTTTTAGAGGATCGATAGCCTAATGTAAAAACCTAGTGCACTGGTTCGCGTTGTGAGATCCCAGACCAGGAGCATCAGCATCACGCGGGCCCTTGTTAGAAATGTAGTCAATTCTGGAGCCCCATCCCAGACCTACTGAATCGGAGACTTTTTGGGTGAGGCCAGAAATCTGGGTTTAACCACGACCTCCAGGTGTTCTGATGCTCCCTCAAGTTTGCGAAACATGAAACTAATATATTAGTAATGAATTTTAGCAGTTCATAAAGTTGGAGAGATTCTGCCTCCATTTCACAGAAAAATTAATTTATGACCCTATAATGAGGTATATTTTCTCTCTTACAAACCTTTTTCTTGGTAAGCGTGAGGTGATACCCATCACCAAATGCTTCCTTGAGGTAAAATGGCGACCCGCAGCAGCGCAGCCCACCCTGCTCCAGGAAGGCGATGCGGTCACTCAGCACTTCGGCTTCGTCCAAGTGATGTGTCGACAGAATGATTGTTCTGGCTTGAAAACACAGAGGAAACAACTGAGAATGAAAAATGTAGACACAGTTCTCGAGATCTACAGAGTTAGCACAAGTAAATCCTGTGATTTATGAGAAGAGGCACGTTTTATGAACCAACTGAAAAACTGACCAGAAGCAGCTTTCAAAATAAACAAAGAGGAATTCAGAAGAGGTGTTACTAAATATCTAGGGCTGTTTTCTTATATGTTGGCAGCGAATAAGCATTTACGGTGCCGAAAGGCT
Organism: Ailuropoda melanoleuca; assembly: GCF_002007445.2. Lineage (NCBI taxonomy): Eukaryota > Metazoa > Chordata > Mammalia > Carnivora > Ursidae > Ailuropoda > Ailuropoda melanoleuca. Next base: position 177,616,732 of record NC_048219.1, read on the forward strand.
AAACGTCCATCATTTAGAGCATGCGCATTAGCAACTCCTTCTTTGCTCCCTTGTCTTCATTTTCATTTTTCCTCTGTCTCTGCTTCTGTCTCTCTCCCCCACTTTCTTCACTATGAAGAAGCAATTTTAAACACTTTTTGAATATTCCTCTCTGATTAATCCACTCTACTCTGATTGCTTCTTTGCTTCACATCCTGTTAGCACTTGTTTAGCCTGTTTTCAGTTTATTTTGGTTTGTGTATGTTTGGTATCTCTAATTAGATTCTAAGCTCCTGGAGGCAGAATTTGGGACTTCTATCAGCTGTGCATGCTCTCAAAAAGGCCAGTGAAGTGCTCAACAACATGGATATTAATTGACCAACTCAGAAATTTAGTGGCAGGAAGAGAAGACTTGAAAAGGGGAAGACCTCATCTGAGACTCTTAATGGAGCTTCTAAATAGAAAAGGTGTAAACTTGGTTGTATGCATCCCAGAGGGCAAAATTATGACTGCTGGGTACAGAAATTGTAAGAAGGTACTCATACCAGTTTTATTCTTGGATATAACATCCCATATACTTCGGCGAGAACATGGGTCAACTCCAGTGGATGGTTCATCCAAAATGACTACCCCTGATCCACCGATAAGAGCTATAGATATGGATAACTTCCTCTTCATTCCTCCTGACAACGTTCCAACTCTCTTATGACGATGGCTATACAGTCCAGTATCTTTTAGCGTCCTTCAAAAATAATGTATGGTGGTTACTTTTGACAGATAAAATATTTGAATATTGAAAAAATACAATAAGCACTTTAAGTAATAGGTCTTTACTAAACAACTATTACATACTCAGCAAAGTGCAATACACTGTTGAGGATTCATGATATAGTTTTTTTTGTTGTTTATCATCTAGTTGGAGGCACAAAGTTAATACCCAGAACATACAACAATGGAATATATATATGGCTCATTTTTTATTTGTTTCTTTGAAAAATATATATGGAGGGCCTGCCTGTTCTGTGCCAGACCATGTTTTAGCTGCTGGAGGAAATTAGTGTGAAGATAATATTCCTACCCATAAGGAGATTAGGTTCTAGTGTGTGTATGTATCAGGAGGGATGCAGATAAAATTCAGTTAAGAAACATATTCCCAAGTAAGTTTATAATTTGCCAGGTGGTGACAAGTGCAATAAAAAAATACATAAAGCAGGGTACCTGAGATAAGGAGTGCCTGGGTAATGCTATTTTAAGCATCTATTTTATATATGGTCATCCCCTCAGAGAAGGTGACATTTGATCAGAGACCAGGAAAGTGGAGGAGTGAGTCAAGTGGCTATCTGGGGAAGGTTGCTCTAGGTAGAGGAAACAGTAAGTGAGAAGCCCTGTCGGCTGGAACACAAGCCAGCCTGTGACTTGGCCAGTGTGCCCAGAGCACAGTGAATGGGGGGAGAGTAGATGGAAATGACATCAGAAGTGAGATATGGGCAGGTCATGTAAGGCCTCTTGGCCTTGACAAGGACATTACAGAGTTCCACACTGAGTGTGGTGGGAAGCCACAGAGGGCTTTGAACCCTGGAGTTATAAGGTCTGATCTGCCATTTAAAAAGGTCACTCTAGCTGCTCTTTGAACAATAAACTATATAAGGGAGAGGAGAAGCTGGGTGTCCAGTTAGGAGGCTTGGCCTGGTATAGCAGCCATTAGAAACAGAGGATTTAGGGCAATATGGTAGCCTGAGATGAAGAGAGTTATACAGTTTCAGTGTAATAATTGGCTGGTGAAGATAATGACATAAAATGTATACAATACCAGAAAAGGAGAAAAACTAAAAACCAATTGTTTTGTGACATATTCCTATTGTTCCTATGTTCCTATTGGCATTATTACCATAGCTTGACCTCTTTTTGAGAGGCGTTACCAATGCACATCCTGGTTGCTGCTATAACCGACCTTTTTACTTCCTCATGTAGCTGCTTTTTAGTCCAGTGAGGAACTTTGATGGAGCCATATAAGAGCAGGTGTTCCTTGGTAGTGAGGTAACTAAACAAGACATCGTGCTGCATGCAGACCCCCATGTTCTTCCGTACAGTGTGGAGGTCTGTTTTGAGATCTTTTCCATAAACAAAGATGTTACCTGCTGAGGCCGCAAACAGGCCAGTTAACATGGAGCTGAAAATGAAGAGATGATAAATTAGGTGTCAACCAAACATTTAGGCTAGATTTTAGGGCTAAATGTATCTCAGGCACTAGCAAACAATATTACAGTGTATTTCCTCAGGCAAGATCAAGCTACAAAATAAAATGGTATTAAATGGGAACAAATACGAAATTACCTTTATGCTTTTAATTATTTAGAGCATTACATAAATACTACCCAGTGACAATGATGGGAATGGGGCTGTGGTAGCAATGACGATCATGGCTGTGCACTTTAATTGCAAGTACGCTCTCTCCTTGAAAAAACTCACACACTTCCCTGGCAGCAGATGGTATCTCTAGTCATGGAGTCTCAAACTTACAACTCTAGCCGAGACCTCATCACTCAGTTCCAGGCTTGCACCATACATCCAACAGACAGTGTCACTTCTCCATGAGACATCTTACAGGATCCTCAAACTCAGCATGCTTAAAACTTAATTCAGGATCTTTGCCCTCAAACCTGTGTTCCCACTGATGTTCCTCTTTCACCATATGATTAACCTATATACCGGCTGCACAAGCCTGGAATCCAGAAGTTGTGTTTGTATCCTTCTTCTATCTTAGTGTTCCACCTCCACCCATATGTCCCATGTTCCTAGCCACACCACAGTGCAAGCCACACTGCCACTTGCTCCTGACTACCATAGTCTCTCTTTTTCTTAAAGGATTTTATTTATATGACAGCAAGAGAGAGCACACAAGCAGGGGGAGCAGCAGGCAGAGGGAGAGGGAGAAGCAGGCTCCCCACTGAGCAGGGAGCCCGATGCAGGCTTTGATCCTGGGATCATGACCTGAGCCGAAGGCAGACGGTTAACTAACTGAGCCACCCAGGTGCCCCCATCAGAGTCTCTTAACTCACCTTCCCATGTGAACATTGGTCACCTTCAGTCCCTTTCTCTACACTGTGATTATTCTCTATCTTATCAGATGGTTGTTCATCATCTTTCAGATGGTTAGTAAACTTGGCAAGTATTTAATATCTCTCTTCTCCAGTAAAATGTAAGCTCCACGAATCTGGCAAAGGACCTATTTTTTCATCACTCTCTCTCTCAGTACCTAACTAGTACCTTGTTCCTTGTGCATAATAGACCTTAAATGACTACCGTGGATTAAATAGGGCATCGATATTATATGCAATTCTTCCCATAAAAACACACTGAACCACAAACAATATACTTCATTCTTTATATTCAGAAGACTAAAATTGAGACTTTCTCAGCTAAAATTAGAGCCTCTTCAAGAGCCTTCTCCATCTCTTTTCTTCATTGGTCTCTTATTGCCTATTAGAAATCCTACTTTTAAGCACTGTATGCTCACTAGAAAGCCAACTTTGAATTTAAACAGGCCTTATAAATAAGAGCAGCTGCACATTCACTCATTTCATGACCTTCCTTTGTCCCCTCTTATTTACAAAAGAAAAATTAATTTGAATATATTTTGGCAGTCACTGAGCTTACTTATGATGATATTAAATAGGATATCCAGCATCTGACACTTTTTCTCAAATAAGGACCAGGGCAGCAACAGCATCTTAGCACTGACTTCCGGCGAAGCCATGTAGAGCACTGGCAGTGAGTCACAAAAAAAATTCAAAAGAATGTCACTTTAAAAACATTTGAATCTCTTCTCCTTTTGGACACAGGAAAATGCCGGTTAAATGAAGAGTGAGAAAGAACAGCCCATGTACCGCTCCTAGCCTTTTTGATCTGTATCTGATGGCTGGTGATTCTTTTCTTTCTTCATAAATCAAGGCGAGGAGCAGCTGGGGCTGAGTGTGTTTATAGCAGAGTGTGTAAACTCAAAATTATACATAGGCCAGAATAGAAATGCAAATAAAGGGAACAGACTGGGCATATGAGACAGTGCAGATTTGTGGGAACAGGAATAAATCAGAAAGCAGATGTCCCCTTTAAGAGAACAGTCACCACTAAGGCCCAACCAACTGTCCTTACCTAGGACTGTGGACCCAATGTTGCCTGAACTTCCTATTATCCAAGAAATGTCAAGAACATTTCTTTTTATTGGGACATTTCTCCATTTAAAAATATTGGCACTAAATAAAAAATTTTAAGAAGTACCGGGTGGGTCTGATCTGGCTTTTGAGCATGCAGGTTGGGACCTATGATTTAGACTCCATTTTACAGTAAACAAATTGAGCTATCTTAATCCATCTGGGAGATGTAATAACATTATTCTTTATGAAAGAGGTGAGGAAATATTAAGTGTTCAAAAAGTGTTCAAAAAGTAAGTGTTCAAAAAGTAACATACATTGTAGTAGTTTTCCCGGCTCCATTGGGCCCCAGCAATGAAGTAATGTGTCCTTCATAAAAGTTCAGATTGAGGTTATCAACAGCAATTTTTGAGCCATAGATCTTTGTGACCCCATGCAGCGCAACCCCAACCGTGAGATCTTTAGGTTCAGGCTCAATGTTGGAGGGAAAAATGTACTCAGGACCTGGAAGGAAATGAAGAGAAGAATTCTAAGCTCACAAAGAAGGAAAAGGCAGCTAGAGCTAGACTTTTCCTTAATTAAAAATTGAAGACTATAACAATACAGCCCTCTAAGTAAAAATAATTCTGGAAACAAATGATCTATTATCTTTAGCCTCCTTGTCATCTGGTTAAAGAATGAATGAGAGTGAGGAACCCCGTTCTCTAAGGTTGGTATCACCCTTCCGTCAGAATAGGTAGTCGTAGAATACAGTATCATAATAATGAATTCTCCTTTATTCAAAGATCTCAAATATTAGTCTTTTTAAGTCTTGTTCCTCTCATCAGAAAAGATAATACCAACTTATGGAAAAAAATGTCTACAAAGTGTGATTTTATGGTGACAAGGCCAGCTCAGATCTGTGGCTTATAGATTCCAGTTCATTGATTACTACCTACATGTGCTTCAGGAATCACAAATAGACCATGGATATGGGTCATCCTTACTTTGTAAAGATGGCACTACTTACCCAATGTCAGTAAGTCATGAGCTTTCAACTGTTTGTGTCCAGTGTTGGTGATGGGCTATGATAAATTATCTGTACTTATAACTTGGTTACTCTATTTGACTAGTGACAGATGGCTAGGGGGTGTAGTCTGTGGCCAAGGAACAAAATTTTTCTCTGTATGTGTCTAACTGGACCACAAAGGGATCTACAATCTTGGCCTAATTAGCTCCATATGTTAACCAACTGAGCTAATGAGCCCAGAAAAAGCCACAATTTAATCTCCATAAGAGTCTAAACACATATGTGTAGACATACTCATCCATGACTAAAAGGATGATAATTTCACCATTTAGAAAAACCTAATTAAAATCACTAGTCATGTAAATTTTATATCACTTCTGTCATAATAATGCTTGTTGTTGACCTACTTGTCTTACTAGCAGATGGGTTCGTGTTCTGCATCATGATATTAGTAAACATAAGGCCATTGCTTTTCTCACGCTTCATGTCTGTACATCCCAATCGTTCCTTCCAATAGGAAGGAAGGACTAGAAAATACCATGGAGCTGCCACACCATATGTACCTGTAATGAAAATGTATTAGGAAGAGTAAATATTAGTTGATTGTTAACATGAAACATCAGAAACTAAACAACAGAACATTATATACGGTTCAGAAAGTATTTTCATGTCTTTGATCTATATCAAACTAAAGTGTAGTCTCAGTTTCCAAAGTAAAGCAAAAAAGGTAAGCTCTCTTTTATTCTTTTTTAAAAACAGCTTCATTAAGGTATAATTATATGGCATAAAATTTACTCATCACAGTATAGGGGTAGATGATTTTTAGTAAATATAAAGTTGTGTGACCATCACCACCATCCATGCATTCGAACCACCACCCATTCATTTTGGCTTCAAAAAGTTTTCTCATGACCATTTACAGATAACCCCTGCTTCTACCAAGTTCTAGACAATCACTGATTTGCTTTCTATCTCTATATTTGTCCTTTATAGGAATTTTATATAAATGGAACGATATTCTTTTATTCATTTAGAAGATCAGGAAAATGTACAAACATCAATAAAACAATGGAAAAGCTCTCAAGCATGTTAAAAGTGATGACTACTTGAGACCTAGGATGGGGGACCCAACTGGTGTTTTCCATTGGAATTTGGTAAATTCTTAGAATTAAGAGACCTGGTTTTTGCTTTATCACATCTCAAAAGCCTATTTGAAAAGACTGGATTCCATGCTTCTTAATCCACTTCATCTTTTAAAGGAACATCAGATTACCAACAATAGCCAAACTAGGGAAAGAGCCTAATTATCCATCGACCGATGAATGGATAAAGAAGATGTGGTACACATACACAATGGAACATGACCCAGCCATCAAAAAGAATGAAATCTTGCTATTTGCAATGATTTGGCTAGAGCCAGAGTATATTATACTAGGTGAAGTCAGTCAGTCAGAGAAAGACAAAGACCATATGGTATCATTCATATTTGGAATTTAAGAAACAAAACAGATGAACATATGGGAAGGGGTAAAAAAAAAAAAGGGAGAGAGGGAAGCAATTCATAAGAGACTCTTGACAATAGAGAACAAACTGAGGGTGGATGGAGGGAGGTGGGTGGGGATGGATTAGATGGGCGATAGGTATTAAGGAGGGCACTTGTTGGGATGAGCACTTGGTGTTGTGAGTAAGTGTTCAATCACTGAATTCTACTCCTGAAACCAATATTGCACTGTATGTTAACTAATTAAAATTTAAATTATAATTAAAATAAAATAAAATAAAATAAAGGAACATTAGAGAAAGAAGTCACCAGTGTATTATCTCATCCTGGAAAATTATGGTTAGTTCTGGGATCTAAGTTTTTTTTTTGTTTTGTTTTGTTTTTTTGTTTTTGAGACTGTATATAGCAAACCAAATATTAGAAAATCTACATTAGCTGATTTATAATTATGAAAACTATATAGAAAAATATATCTGTAGGAAATATGTTCATACCTGGGAATACATTCCTGACATACCAAGCAATAAGGAAATAAATGAAAGAGTCAGCTAGGATTAGACAGCACAGCCAGCCAAATGAAGTGGTATCATCCTGAACTGGGGACCTGTACATATTTTCCCACTGAAGACCTAAAAAGTGAACACATACATTTATTCTTCTGTGAGACATACTGCAGTTGTGAAAACTAAAATCCAGTTTTAAAGGAAGTGAGCCTACCAATGCCTTGCTCCTCATATCTTGCAATATATTGACTTGCATAACTGAATGCTGTTGGGGACAGCAGACTCTGTGAAGAAAATAAACGGCAATGATAGTTCTTATAGATTTTGTGAAAGAGGGATCTAAACATACTAAAAACTTTGGACACTTATATAGGTAAAAATGACACTAACTCCCTAAGCGCATTTAAAAATACAGAGGTCTCTTACCAAGCACACTACCACTCTGAAGGAAGAGAGGAGGGAATAGCAGAAAACAAAAGCAGGAAAATTACAACTTGAAAAACATTTGTCAAAAATCCAAAACATGTATCTATACTTAGTAAATGCTCCTTAGAAATTTATAAAATAGATAATTACAGGGTAATGCAATGTTAAGACTAAAATCAAAAAAACCATTATGAACCAGAGGATGTTTTTACTTCATAAATTGATTATAGGTAACAGAAGTACTATGAATTAAAATACACTAAAATACGAATCGATTGAATACTTATAATGCAACACATTAGAAATTTAATGTCCTTTTAACCCAAAGCAGTTAATGTTAAATGAAAGTTATTCAACACTATTTCCATAAACACCAAAGTTTCAATATGACTCTCAGTGAGATTTATTTTTCTACTTTCCAAATTTCAAAGTATTCTTAACGATTTCATTAAATTTCTTAAATTAATTCAATACTTTTGAATTGAAACAAGCAGAAAAGAACTCAAAATTGATCATATACTGTCAGTGCATTTGTCTTTATGCCTATAAGTAATACTGTGTGTTAGTTATGAAAACCATGAAAATTATTTATATAGGAGAATAACTCCAGTTATAAAGGTTTTAAGATATTTAAGGGATTGGACCAGAGAAGAAGTCAGAATTTTTGATGATCTTTAAAATGTACCATAGTACATTTTAACTATCTTTCTTCAGAAATTATTTCTTAACAGAAGTGCTGTTAAGAAAAGTCTCTTTTTCATTGTCTTATGCTTGTACAGTATACAGCAATATAGGAAAAACTCTCATTAGGATAGTTAAGCTTATTTTGCAATCATAGAACCTTTCAATTAGATAAATGAACTTTCAGTTTAAGAGTCTAAAAACGTAAGGAGAATCAATTCTTATCACACCCTGGCCATTCAGTTGTGACAGTTGACTCACCATGAATACTTTTATTACATAGCTCAACTCATCCTCAACTGTAATCAGAACAATAAATGGAAAAAAGGCAATGATGTAGATGAGGCTTCCAATCAGGGCTGCGATGTTGGTGTTATTGAAAAAGACACTGATAAGATAGCTCATGGCAATGACTGAGAAGCTATAGTCCGAAAAATACAGGAACAAAATGAACCCATTTGTTTTAGGAAGAATATTGCCAAACTTGAGTATAACGATGAGGATGACGATGGTCACCAGTAAAAATCCAATGCTCTCTATAAGCCAGGCAAAAAAGTGGCTGCAGGAGTTCACACCCATCATCTTCATGTACTGCGGAAAGGAAAAAGCGTTAGCCGCTTTTGAGCCAATATTCTCTCAAATAGCAATGATTCTTGCACCATGCCAAAATGTCCACGAGACTCTTCATATATATGGAACCAGACATCTTAATGATTTTCAAAAGTCAAGGATTTGTCCATGCTTGCTATGTAAAATTAATATGACCATTTACATCAGCCCATTTTAAATTATATGCTTTCAGAGTGCCCCAGTATAATGGATGATTTGGATGGTGAGGTTCTTTTTTTTTTTCCAATTTCATTTTATAACTGGTATCTAACTGATGTATCCAGATTAAATTAGTTTAGAATAGATTATCAAAATTTATGGTGTCTCCTGCAGAATTTTACAACATGAATTTGACATTTGTACAGTCATGAGTATTTCAAGCTCATAGAAAAACATGGTTTATTTCAAATTTGGTGTAGGGACTGAGATAATAAAACTCCATTTTTTAAAAAAAGAAACATTAATGGACAACACAATCAGTACTCTTGTTCCTGAGAGAAAGAGAAGAAACCTGACTCGTAAGAATTAAAACATGGAACTTTAGAGGGAGACTTTCTGTGTTTTGGCACAGTTTCCCCATTCTTAAGATCACTGGGAGTTTAGGGCAGGTTTGTCACCTATGTTTTCCAGAAAGACATTCATGCACCTGAAATGAACTCATGTATCTGAGATCATCTATACCTCTCTCTCAATTTATATTCTTTAATAACTCAGTGATATCCCTGGAGGCCAAGGCATTCCACTAAGGTAGAAAAACAGCCAGCGTGATGCGTTTGAGCATTAACTCAAAGAGATTCTGAAAGACGTAAATTCCCCTGGATCTTGGTTGTCTTGAATTTGGTCACATGTTGCACTTCGGGGGAACCTGGATAGCCTCATTTCCAGTTTTAACGAAACATGATTAACGCTAAGCTTATGAAACTAACAGTCCATTTTAAAAAAGAACAAAAGAAATGCTCCACTAACAGCTTTATAATCCAGTGTTTTGGGTAAAAATCAAGGATTTTCAATGTCCTCCTCCTTTAAAACTAACTTGTCGGGGGGGGGGGGAAGGAATGTGCTGAATCTTTTGCTCTACACGTAAAATAGTGAATTTTACTTCCTGCCTTTGCAACTTATCACATTTTGATAACTCTGCTGCTCCTCTTGTTGCCATGGAAACAGCTACCTGACTGCCAACAGTCTAAGCTGTGGGCCTTAAGCTAATCACCACTGAGAAAAAGCCTGTGGCTTTTCCTCTTAACTTTGCCCTCTTCCTCACCCTCCTCCCTCCTTACTGCTTCTCTCCTCCCAGGCCCTCCCGCCCTTTGCAGTAAAGACTCAACTTATGTTTCCATAGGCATGGAAGGGTGGGTCAAAGTAAAAAAACCAGCATGGAGCAAAGACGCACTATGGAAGGTTTCCTCCAGTTGCTATGCATCTATCATTGAAAACGAAATTACATATCAGTATGAGAAAATACCTCACAGGTCTTATTTTCAAAATTTTTACGCTGCTCCCCAACCCATTTGAGAAAATTACCATGTCATGTTCGATAACTGCATTTTAGAGACACTCTCCTATTCAAATATGATCATGATATGTTAGCTTTTTTTATTGCCTTTCCTATTTGTGTTTTGAGATTTAACTGAGTTTATAATTAACTGGGGAGTTATGGGACACATATAACTACTCCAAAGCTGATATTCACTACCTAATTTCATGTGGCTTATATGAAAAATATCTTCTCTCCAGCAGTGTATGTCAGTAGGAGACAATGTCAATACATTTCACAAGGTGGATGTAAAATATCTAGGACACTATCAAGGACATGAGATCAAGCTGACCAAAACAAACATGACTTGCTTCCCCAAAAATTGATAGCTGCAGTATAAAACATTTATATATCCAGAAAATTCTCCATTCATAGCCTTATTAAAAGATAATCTGGCAAACCTGAAGGCCAGACTACAGGTGTTTATCACTGTAATTTTGATATTTTCGAGACTCGAAATCAGATTCCTATTCCTGAGAGTTGGTAAAAGTTGGAGAATGATCACTGTTTCTTACTGAAATGGACTGAGTTAGGTGCTTCCGAAAGTGTTTACTATTTAACATTCTAGCACGAAATTTCAGTGTTAAACTTCAGGATTTTATGCCATGAGGAGAACAGCTGTTATTCATAAAGAGAAAGAGCAATGAGAGCATGTAAGTTATCCATAAATTATCCAGATTCACTGCCAGCTTCTTTATAATAAATAAGACCAAAGTTGCTGATGGAAGATGGCCCACAGAGAACGTCTGGCTACACTTTCCTGGATGTCCTTAGATGCTCCTCATAGTGACATATGTCAGGTGCCAGCTTTCCAATCAAAGAATCACTTGTCTCAAGCCTCCCAAACCTGCCTGAAGCAATTCATCAATATCTGATAACCTGTTGCTCAAGGAAAACCCTCTACAGTGGTCAGAGTTTGCTCCAGTTTATGGCAGAAAATAACGAGAAGGGATTCTGTAAGATTTGGGATAAATGTGTTGCCACATTCAAGAGAAGCTTATGCACAGGGATTGACATTAATGCTTTCAGGGAAAGAAATCACAAATATTCATATCTGTCAAGCACTAATTTGTAAGGAGTAATACCATTTTCTACCTCAACTAAAAATTTTCTTAACACTAGATTTTTATATTATTGTTTTTTAGTGAGTTATAAAGGATGTTGTGATCACTACCTGCAATGTTCCAAATCCCCACTCGTATGATGGATGGTGTCTATCAAGAAAGCTAAACACTGTCTAAAGTGAAGCACCAAAGAACTAAAATCCCTTACATAATTCTTGGTAACATCTTTCCAGACCACAGATATTTTAGGTTATCTATCTGAACTGAGATAGAAAAACTCCAAATTTTGTCTCCAGCTGAATATAAGTATTGAAATCCCCATAAATGACTTATATTAGAAGCTAACTCATAAATCAAGAAAATAATGTGAAAAAGTATTTTTCCATGTGTTGTAAATCAGTTTTTGTATAGCCTTAATATTTTAATTGCTAAAAGAAAGGAACACAGAACAAAACCCAACTGAAAGCCATTTCAAAATAGTTTTCTTTTCTTTTTTTAAACTACAGGCTTAATTTCATCGACAAACTTATTGGGCATTAATATTTGTGCTAATTCCTCAAGTTAAAGGAATTCACTGGAGTCATACTATAACAAGGTCAAGGATTAAGGGCTTCATTGAAATAGCAACTACCTTGGTTTTCTTGCCCAGATTTAACAATAATTACAGAAGGAAAAAGGTTTTTCTTTCTTTTTTTTTTTACCTTTTTTATTTAATTGGAATGAGAAGGATGTAGGGAATTAAAAGCTTTAGAACTTAGTGAATACTAAAATGATGGTATTAAAAAGTGATTTTGAGTCTCTGGTAACCTAAGAGATTTTCCATCATCATCTTCAAAAGTCTTTAAGGGTCTATGCTACAAAAATAAGACTGTGAGAAGAAAAGCAGCGATGCTGTGGAAAGGTTTGGTTGAAAGTCAAGACATTTGAGTTCCAGACCTAGATCTACCACTAACTAACTCCTCAGTTTTCACAAGCCACCTCTCACTTACTGGGCTTAGCTTTTTCACTTCTTCTTTTTTTTTTTAATTTTATTTATTCGACAGAGATAGAGACAGCCAGCGAGAGAGGGAACACAAGCAGGGGGAGTAGGAGAGGAAGAAGCAGGCTCATAGCGGAGGAGCCTGATGTGGGGCTCGATCCCATAACGCCAGGATCATGCCCTGAGCTGAAGGCAGATGCTTAACCGCTGTGCCAACCAGGCGCCCCAGATTTTTCACTTCTAAAAGGAGGAGGTAAGATGAGAACCATGGGCAGTACAGGAAGGCTGAGCAGGAGGCATTGAGAATATTCCATTCATTCCACCCCTGGTTCCATCAATTCATCTCACAAATACACTGCATTCCTTTGAATTTAGGATGCTGCTGATTTTAAGACATGCCATTATTTGATGTGGCAGCAAGAAAGAAAAATCACCACCAAATAAATGATGACACCTCATCAAATGCATCCCAATTTCAGAGGCTTTAAGAAGCAACGGAAAAAAAATCTTGACCTTAGAATTGATAAAGTATGGATGATTGAATGCCTTTCTTGTTATGGCAGTGAGAGAGCCACATTCTGGAAATATATTGCTGAATTAAGTCTAGATGGTAAGACTTAGAAAGTTTAACTGATTGAGTCCAAGTGAACTGGAAGACTCAAAGCCTGATTCTCTGATTCCAAGTTCAGTGATCTTCCACTATATGACTTTGACGGCCAAGATCGGGTAGTTAAATTTTGTAAGTAGATGCAGGCAAAATGAAGACACAAAGCTACCAAACAGAAACTGGTTCATCATTAAAAGTATGTCGTTCATGTCTTCAGTTAAGAAAGAACTCTTCATTATGCTTTGATTTTTTTGTGGCATCTACAGATGCACTCAGAGAGCATCATCGTCAGACACAAAATAATACAGTGTGTGTATGATATATACACAATAGAATACTTATATCTACTGGGTGTTTCTGCCACAAATACTGCTTTTAAGATCTTTACTTTGAAGTAGAAAAGAACTCAGTTTCTATCACAGTTTTCTACTTTAAAGTTTCCCTTTAGTCTGTGAAGAGTCACTTCTGAGTACCAGGAACCTGAAACAGAAATATAAGGTAGGCGCTTGCAACCAAAATTCTGGTTTAGGGCATGGATTTGAGTTACTAAATTGGAATTGAGAAAGCATTGCACACAGTCCTGAACACAACGGAGCTCAAACCAGCTGATGACGAGTTTACCAAATTATAACTGAAATATAAAAATGCAGCTGTGAGGATCAGCCAGAATTCAAATACAAAAGGTAAGAAGTATAGGTTCAAACTCTAGGATACCCCTGGAAACCTGAGGCTGAGCTCACAGAAAACATGAAGCAGTAATTTGTACCTTATGAGGAGAAAGAATCAATAGCCTGGGAGCACTGGCAAAGTCAATCTGGAAAGCGCAAGTGGGCTAACAGGTTACTCTAACCTCATTATGTCAGATTGTCAGCCAGGCCTTGCAAGAATTATTGTGCCCCAGTTTTGAAGTGTTTCTGCTTTCTTTTCGCTGCAGGAGTGAGTGTAAGAATGGACTCATGACAGGATGAGCAGATAACATAGTTCTTATTCCAACACAATCCCCAAATCACACAACGCTTTTTCATGAATCCTAAGAAGTAAGATACCTGGGATCTGGAGATAATGATGAGGAACATGCTCCAGAACAGATCATGCTTTACATCCCAGATCCTGTCTTTCATCATTATATTATTAACCTAGTCAGTAGCATAACATGAAATTCTTAGTTGCTATAAATCATGAGTCAGTGGAAGACAGAGAAGAAGATAATTGAAGAAGACGAGGTATACCAGAAAGAGAATTTGCTTCATGGGAGCTGGAACAAGCCATCTGTTTGTCTATGACTACGTCTGTGTCTATGTCCATATATCTGTGTCTATTTTCATTTGGACTCATTTAGTTACCATGCCAACAGTCTTCCTACCTTACTAGTTCTTACTGTTATTATTTAAACTTCCTGAGTTAGATCCTAAGTCCTATAGGAACTTCTTGGACAAAATTACTGTTAGGATCATAAATTGTACTCAGATTTTATTCAGAATTATTTATATTTCATTTTTCAAAGGCACTTATAAAATGACTTCTATGTAACTTTATAAGAAAAAAAATATTGCTGTATCAGCTGCCTTTATGATTCATAAAATATTTCTTTTTAAATTCATGAGGAGCAGGTCAGGCTTTCTGAGTTTGTATCGCCATGGTGAAAATCATAGTAATTATTACACAAACAGATCTTATTCATAATACGAGGAGAGTCTCGACATACCTCATGAAGCCGGAGATCTTTCTCATAAACAAGCTTTTTTACAAATGCAGCTATAAATACAACCCAGGCAACCATGAGCACAATTGGAAGAGAATAAGAGACACTGGTTAGGAAGCTGTAAGAAAAACAAAAACATAAAAACAAAAATTCAGCAACCCAAATGAGTACCATCTATGCAGATTGTAATATATAAAGAATACATCCCCTCTTACAGTGAAATTATACTCCTGTTTTGAAATTGAGAATAGTCATTAATATTGCTCCCTTATTTATGAAATGTGAAGCTGACTTAACAGTACACCTATGATTTTCTTACTGTAATGTTGCAAAAGTGAAAAACAGCTCTGGACTGTTAGATAAAATTACCATATTGTTTAGAGCGTGTTTGAGTAGGTCTTGTCTAGGAAAATAATTATTACATAGATATAATTGCAAAGCTCAAAACCCTTCTGTCTAAACTAAATTCTTATCTAAAAGGCAGATATAAAATTAGATGATGATTGGTTTATCTAGCTAAAAGCTATATCTTCCCAAATTACTGTATTTATCTACTCTTTAGAAGCTCATAGTTATTATTAAACTAAATTTCCCAAATGAAATAAAATAAAACTCAAAGCATTCAATTTAAAATGCAAACAAAGAACTTGGATTCCTCAAAGTAATGCTCCAGGAGATGTTTCATACACAGTATAGCAATGTCTTTTCTGATAATGTGCTAAACTAGGCAGTCACTGGACGGCTTCATCAGGTTCCAAATATACTCCTGAGTGGTCTCCCATGACACCAGAAAGTTCCAATGCAGTGTTTCTCGAAGTTAACCATGCATCACAATCACCTGAAGGGCTTACTAAAACACAGATTTCAGAGCCTCACCCATAAGCTTCTGATTTATTTTATCTGTAGTGGGATAAAGAATTTGCATTTTAAAAATTTCCCAGGTGATGTTGATGTTGTTGGTCCAGGGACCATAGTTTGAGAACCATGGTTCTGACACTAGCCACCTTTCTATGGGGTAAGGCAAATGAGTAGTTTTCAATGAGAGGAACTCTAAATTGACCTGTTTTCCACAGTAGTCTCCACTGACATTTTCACTTGGAGATCAGTACCAAGGCCATTTCCTTTTTAATCTGTAAGGATAAGGAATTACCTTCAAGTTCCTCATGAAAAATGCAAATATTAATGGAACATGACATCACCATCATTCATTATAACTTTAACATCAGAAGTGTATCACCATCAAAGATATGAGGATTATTTGGGCTTTTTTTTGGATGAGGGAAGAGTGAGGGTTGGGGCCATATCCAATTTTTTTGGTTCCTGGGAAACTGCCTGGCATGGGGTAGGCACTTAAACAATATTCGTAAAATGAATTTTCTCTTGGTTCAGGTCCAGCCCTAATGGTGTTTCTGGCCCTAGAATTAGGCAAAGGCCCTCATTCGTTAATAACATATTCCCTGTAATGTTTCTTCCAAGTGATTGTGCATTTTAAGACTGGTTTGGTTTAGCTTTGGTTTAATATAAGGAGAAAATGCTGGTTTCCTAATTGAAGGGCCAGTAAGGTACTAGCTATACAACTTTGGACATGTTACTTAACCCTTTTGGATTTCAGTTTTTTCATCAGGAAAATATGCTTAATACCACCTGCTCCCTCTTACCTTACTGGGGTTGTTGGGAGAACAAAGGAAATAATATATGTGGGAGCACTTGTATACAATAAAGAATTTATATGTATTTGGAAGATACTATGGTCATACTCTCCCATGAAGAAAGCAGAGTACAGTTACTTTTCTTCTTAAAAAAGAAAATCCAGGTACCCACCATCCTAGGTGCCAAAATTTACAAGGGGAAAAAGATGAGCAGGAAAATAAGATGAGAATTTTCTTTTAACTGAACCCACAGGTCTTTACTGCTCACGCAAGCCGTTGCGGTTCACACACAGTTCAGGCTGCAAGGAACTGACCCGCCTCCACAATAAGCAGCTAACCTTGGCAGCTCATGGATGGAATCCTCATCCGTCTCCCCGTATCACTGCTGCACAGAGGGTTACATGACCTCATTTCATCTATAGCTCTTGAAGCAGCCAAAGGAGACAGACGCATCGATAGAAAGAAAAATGAAAAAAAAAAAAAAAAAGCCCAGAACCATCCGAATTGTATATAAACTGCAGTAATTGGGCTGGATAACAAATGCAATTTCTGTTAAGTGATATTCAGCCTCCAGCTTTTATGTAGGAGGATGAGCCTTGCTACAATCAGAGTGGAGGAGCCAGTCACTGCTATTCGACTGGCAGATTTTTTGACCATTCAAATTCAGTTGTCTAAACCATACTTTACACTTTTTGCCCATTTAGCAAACCATTTTATTTATTTTTATTTTTCTTAAGATTTTATTTGAGACAGAGAGAGAAAGCAGGAGCAGGGGGAAAGGCTGAGGGAGTAGGGAGCTGAGCAGGGAGCCCCAGGTGGGGCTTGATCCCAGGACCTTGGGATCATGACCTCAACTGAAAGCAGACGCTTAACCAACTGAGCCACCCAGGTGCCCCAGCAAAACCATTTTAGATGAAGATTCCTAGCAAGTGGATTGGTAGTGCATAACATAGTTTCAGATGGCATAATATTTATCTTAAGAGATCAATAATGTGTTTTATCAAAATTCTTCCTTAAGATTGGCCATGCACTTGTAGATTTTTAGTGAAATTTGAGAGTTGGAAGAGATGTTAAGATTGTCTTGTTTAGAGAAAGGGAAGACCAGTAGAAAGTGGGTAGCATCCAAATCGTGCAGCCCCGCACTCAGGTCTGGAGTCCAATTCTCCTGCATCAAGTGCCACAGTACTTGGAAAGCTAAAGGTTATGATTTGATAAGGACTTGACCATCATTCTGGTAACAATAGGCAGCCAGAGTGGAGCTGTGCCCTGTGGTGTGGACCCTTGCCTAGAAACAAGCATTTGACAAAAATTTCATGAAAGAGTCTTTCGCTTGATCCATGTGAATGAATACGCAGAAATGAGTTCTCAAAAAAGTGGTTGGCTATTAAAAGGGACTTACTTGTCCTTCATGTAGCAGGGATATGGAATTGCCTGGACCTGGACTGCTACTTCCTGGGAGTTTCTTCCAGTCTGCAATTCAATGATTGCTCTCTCAATACTATCCTGTAAGTAAACAAAGGCCCTGCCATAGATCTGGTTATGGGATGGAGAATTGTGTGGCCCCGGAGCCCAAATCTTGGTCCTTAGGCTTCTTGTGGTCTGTGCAGTCTTGAGACTCATGCGGATGGTATATTTTATGACAGGAGGAAGTGAGACATTTTCAGAGTCATAGCCTCTGTGCTGGCTTCTGTTAGAAGGAAGCTTAAAAATAACACCTAAAAATAAAATGGCAACAACAGCAGAAAGGTTATTTTATGGTTGACATTATTCATTGTTTGGAGGGTACACTTAGGGGGCAGCCAAACAGGCAACTGAGTTTGTAATGTGACAGTAAGTTCAGGCTCCTAATTTACAGAAAAGATGGCCAATTGGAAGTGACAACTTCAGAGATTCAAAGCAGGAGTTTGAGAATATAATTACAAACTAAGTGGCCAGATTAAATATATCACTCTAAACCACTTACTAAAATTAAAAAAAAACACACACACACACAATAAAATGAATAATCTTGACTGGTTATGGACTCAACTTCACCCTGTAACTATGTAATCCATTTCAGTCTTCATTTTAACCATGCCAACAAAATCATACTCTTGTGGAAGTCTTGTCAGACAATATAGTGGGTTGACTACATGAAAGGTTTTCATTTCTAAGGACATCAGAGGGGACAGTGACCCTCCCCCACTCCAGACTACTTTCCTGAGTTCTCGATGAAAGGGGTGAGGGAAGAATTTGGCCAATTTTAGTACAAAGAGAAGCACAAACTCTAGTAGAATAACACTTACTTCCAAAGAGTTCGTTGCTTTTGTAAAGCCTTTTGGCCTCTCTCTCCATTTCATCTATGCTTTTTGCTGCCTGAATACGGTCATATAATACACAGGAGGAAATATTTACTGTCAGGGAAGATAGTGTGTTGAGTTGATCAATGATTTCAATGCTGTTTTCTAATTTCAGCCTTAGAATATCTAAAGCAACAAAACAAAACAGACAAAACATACATTATAATGTTGTATTGTAATATTGTTTCTAGTAGTAATGGGACAAAATACTGACTTTTTGGTCAGTACTTACTTAGATTATGAGTAATAGGAAGTTGTAGATTTTACTAGAATTTAAAATATCTGGTAATAAAAATATCTAGTAACACCTGGGAAAATGGGTCCAGATGTGCAAATACTCATTGAACAGAACATTGAGCTAGTACTGATAGAGTAGACCCAAGTTCAAAGAGTGATATGAGCCAACTTAAAAGTATATTCTGCAACAATTAGGTTAGCCAGTGGCTAAAGGTGAATAATTTAAAAAATACATCCACATAGTCAGGAAGAAAACTAGAGATGGAAGTTTACAGTAAATGGACACACTCACTTTATTCAGATAATGTGAATGTAAGAACTTAAAGGAAAATCTATGTAGATTGGGTAGAACAAATAAACTTTATCATTCAATAAGGCATGCTGCAGAGTCGTTTCTTAGGAGACTGTGAGAATCTGCGCCACATAGTGAACAACTTTCTCTTAAACTGTTTGATTTAAAACCTTATGTGAGTTATCTCTATCGATATCTGTATTAATCTAGACAAAATGATCAAGATTTTATTTCAGGTAATTACTCTGGAAGAAAGAGGATTTAATTGCTCTTCAATTTCATGATTCCTTATGAGGAAATCAACCGAGACAAAGGGTAAATATGAAATTGCAAGTTAATAAATCATTTGGCCAATTAAATTTTCACTGACTTGATCGTCATGAATACCAAGAATGTTGTGAGTATCATAAATCCCTCCTCACAGAACCCAAACATGACTCTTCCACAGTCCAATGTAAGACTTAATTTCTCACAGAGGGCAGCTTATTAAATGCATTTCTCATTAGAATTTAAAGTGAAATGGTTTGTTTGATACAGACATTGGTGGGGGAGGGGTAAAACTGTGGTTGAACAGTGGCCTCCAGTGGCCATTGGAAATCAACACAACACCAAGGATTCCTTAGACATGCTGGCAGAGAGGATCAAACAAGAACTATGAGGGTCAGTGCTCCCTCAGTTCAAACTATATAAACTCTTAGATACTAAATTACATATACAATTATAGGAACATCAAGTCTCTGCTACGTTCATTTTAGTCTAATTTTAAATTCTAGAACTCCCCTTCTATATCTAAAGTTAGGAAGATAAAACTTGTGAACTTTGTAATATATTTTTGATATTTGTATCAAATGGTTTCTTACCCAAATGATAGCTTCAGAGAATAAATCCACTAATATCTTTCTTCAGTCAAATTCAGTCAACTATCATGAAGTGCACACAACTATATACAAGACAAATGTAAGCATAATTCTTCCCTACTGGTTTACAACCTATGTCACTTATGTCCCAGTAGCACCAGGGAGGAGGAGGGGCACTTGCTCTACTGCAGCCAAATTCAGATGCTCTCAATCCCTTCCTCATACTTGTGGTTGCATAGCAACAGTGAGTCAGACACAGACTGAATCAGATGTCTTGCATCCCTTAGGTTGAAGGTGGGGATGAGGCAGAGGGAATGCATAAGCTCAGACAGCTTCCTTTGATCCTCTTTGCCTGTTCCTTTTAAATGACCGTGAGAGGAGGATCCAACCTTGAATACTGATTCACGTTTATTTTCTTTTGAGTGTCTTCATTGCTTTGTTTTGCTTTTGCTAACTCAATAACTTCTTCCAGGTACGTTCTGGGTTAGTCAAATTGATACTGAGGCCAGTGGAGATAAAATGTTAAATATAGCCAGACATAAACCATTTCATTTTCCTTTGTCCTTAAGGACCTGCTTTTCATCAAGTTATCAAAAAAAAAAAAGTGTCCTCTTATTTCTAGCAACCTACCACCCGACCAATGATTGCAGGAAAAGCTGCATTTACAGGAAGTATATAATTGTTGAAACTAACTGCAGATACTGGGTATCCACATAGTTGTTACTACTTGTAATTATACAACTATCTGGGGAAAAGACGGATAGATATATCCAAGATTCTACTTAGAATAACTAGCTAAAAATCAAATACAGAAAAAAACAAAATGTTTTCAAATGCAACCATGTTTTTCACATTTCTGACACGACTAGTGAACAGAAGTTTTGTGAATCTGGACTTACCGAGTTCATCTATCTGTTTCAATAGTTCAACAGCATCAAGTCCCACAGAGAATTTCACAAAAACTTGCACAAAGGGGTTCCTTAGAGTATTCTAACAAATAATAATAGGGAATCAGTTTCAATACAAGAGGAAAACGTGTCTAATGATTGTCTCTCTAATAATACCTTCAGTGAAATGAAGTAACCCCCACTCTGCAGTACCAGTGCCTCACCTTGTGGGGCTCACATACAAGTCCTTGAGAAAGAAAAAGAAGGTACACGGCTGCTCATGACTAGAAAGGCTGGGTTTTTTCTTATCTATAGACAAACTGGTCAGCATGCTAAAGTAGCCAGATCTAATTATCAACAATAAGAAATTATATTTACCCTAACAGTCAGTTTACCCATGGCTATTACATCATTTGTTTTTTGATATATGCTGTGCACAACTGTAGTGGCTGAATTTCATAGTTGAGTTTTGTTCAACAGAAACAAACTAAAACAACTTCTAAACATTGTGATGTCTACATGGAATTTCATACCACAGCTGACTGTGTACCCTGCTCCTACTACTCCCTAGCTGTGGGCTCTCAGCAAGCACTTGGCTTTTTCCAGCTCCGTGTTACTTTTCTGTAAAGCAGGTAGAAATGACTCATCTTATCAGGACAGTCAAATGTAAATTGCTACACTATCATTTTATATTGTAAAAAGCACAATTATGTGAACATAGAAAAATGAACTGATGATAAAACGTTAAATTACTCTATATCCATGGAAAGACTGAAAATTTCGTAAATGCTTTGACACATAAAGACTTTATAGCTATCTTCCGAATTAGCAGACATAGCTTCTACCAACACTTACTGAGACGTTACTGTGTACTGGGCACTGTCTAATACAGCTTACCTTACTTTTCTCACACAGTTTTCCATAACACCTTGAGGTCCCTTGAGGACACAAAATCAGTAAGGGCCAAGGGGAAAGTTGAAGGCAGAGAATTCAACTTGATTAAAAAGATGTTTATCCTATGTGTTAATTCATTGCCTAGTTTTTATGTGAGCCAGGCTTAAGTTGGTTTTCCCTTTAGAGGACAAGTCAGTACTACTTATTATTCTGTCCTTCCTACCAAGATCTTCAGTTTTGTTATCATAGAGATATATGATAATGAATAATATGTATTAACAGAGAATATATACAATAGAATTAATTTGCTAAATCCACAGGTGCTAAGGGATCTAAGAGTAGTTGGCAGCATGTAGACAAATGGCTATGATATACTCAGACTGTGCTAAGCCAAATCCTTTAAAGTCTCACTATTTACCAGGAAGTAATTTGTGCATCAGGGAAAAACTGAATCAGAGCATTAGTAATAAACAAAGCCCTGTGTTAGTTGCAATTCAAAGATGAACCACAGAGCCACATGGCCATTCTCCCACCACTCCTTTTGCAATCAGTCCTAGGATATATAAGTAATATTTTTATATGCTTCCACACATATGATCCTCACACATCTGTGTAGTGGCTATCAAGACACTCATTTTAGAGATTTATAAACTGTAGATCGAGTGTCTTACATCTTTTGTCTCGAGGTTCACATTGGCAAAGCCAGGTGTGACGCTAAAAGCTTTGAATTTCAAATTCTGTGTACATTTGTAGAAATAAGTTTGTCCTCAATAACTGAGAATAATGATTTGTTTTGGTCTAGAACAGAATAAAGTTGCTCCATTAGATGATGGCCTCTTTATGGAGATGGTCACAGAGCTTCTCTACAGCAAATTACTGCATTTTGGAACTATGAAGCATAGATTGTGTCTTTTGTTCATTCACTGTTTTAGCCAACAAAACGTTCCTTAATGAAATCACATGTGTAGGGTTTTTTCCTGCTCCACAGGAAAAAAGTTTTAGGAAAAAAGGAGCAATCTTCCATTTAGGAAAATACATATGTCAATAAAGTACTACTCAAGTGGTCTTTGTTATAAGATTCATCAAAAAAAAAGGGGGGGGCACTTAAAATGAACATACTTAAAATTAGGACCAAATTTAACAGTAAATTTTGGGGAAGCTGTTTGATCAAAGTTTACTTTTTAAATTAATTAACTTATTAAATATATTTCAGAAATGTATTTTATTATTTATAATATTATAACATAAACTTTATATATTGTTTATAATAAGAGCCAGATTGTAATTGTAACTATGTGCCAATCGTTAGTCAAAACAAAGACTGAGCAAAGCATCTTTGGGTGTAATTTTTCTGACAAAGTCGTGTGCTACATACAAATCCTTTATTCTATATTTAGCTCCTTGAGCATGATTATAAGAAGGCCCTTTTGGGGAAGCAGTGGCAAATATATTTTAGCTCTCCATCAATCTTCCTTGGGCCTCTCTCAATACTTCGATATGCAAGCCATTCTCTCTTGAAGTTCCTATGTTGCCTTCCTTCCTGCCAGTTTTCCTTTCTCTAGCTGGTAACTGGTCTGATTCTGTTGCTCCATCGTTGGTTGTCAACATCTCTGTTTGTGATTGGACCGTTTCCTCACATTATTTTCATCACCTTCAGAAAACCTTGTATCTTTTGCAAGAATTGCCAATTACACTTTTTAACCATTGTGCATTGTATTTGAGTTGCACTGTCAAATCTTTAACCTAGAGTGTCGTATGTTTCAACCAAAGAACTCCCCAAATTTAATGTTCTTCTTCAGAATATTAATATTTTAGGAACTCTGGTTCTGTTAAGATAGCAAAAAAATAATTTAAAGTGGAGGAACAAATAAAATAAGCATATTTTAAGTAGTTTTTACTGCATTTTATTTTTGGAAAACAAGATTTATGTCAGTATTTATGAATCAAGTTCAACCTGTAAGATGGCTTATCTCTGAATTAGAGTGAAAGGATGCATCATGGGAGCTGAGGATGATTCTGAATGTGAGTGACAGATCTGTTATCCTGTCTCAGATTTTCTCTCTGGAGGACAGGCAATTTAATCTATTGAATATGGATTCTGAGTTACTATCTGCGAATTTCCATAATGAAAGTGATTAAAATCTCAAAGAATAATAATTCCTATGGAAGAGAAAGAGCCGTCTCCTACCTGGAGCATGGGAATTGTCTGGTTTAACAGGTGGAAAGAATTCATGAAAAGGGGGGATTTATCCATCCACTCTTGAGATTTTTCCCTTAATTCGGCCAGCTGCCTCAGAGTTACATTAGACTAAAAGACAAAGAAAAACAGATCTGGTCCATTACTATTTTTCCTATATTTCAGAAAGGTATCTTATTTTGTTACAGAGCTTTAAGAAACGGTTCTAAAAGGTGGAGCTAGTAAAAAAAAAAAAAAACAGTGTCAGAAATTTCCCACATGGTCAGAAGTTTTTAAATGGCAGCTTCTAATAGGGTCAAAATCACTTTTAACAATTCTGGAAAATGTAGGGTTTGCTTCACTATCCACAGTGAATTTACAGTCAAAATGAGGACATACCTTCTGAAGTTTCCAGAAGTTAGTCATTTTTTCCAATGATACATTTAACTTTACCACTACAGAAGTACCCTAGTTCAAGGATAGGGGAAGGATGCTTACATATACTACTGGTGGAAATGGATGTGTTACAGCCTTGTTGGGAAAGCAATTTGACAACAGTCATTAAATAAAATACATTATTCCTCAATCCCTCAAACCTAAACAATCATCTCAATGAAATAAAAATACCACTGTATAAATAATATGCATGAGAGTATTTGCGGTCACATTATTTACATTAGCAAAAAATAAATAAAAAGGAAACACTGGAAACAAAATGAACACCCAACAATTGAGGATTGGCTGAGTAAATTCTATGTATGAAAAAGTTTACAATTTTCAAAAAGAATGAATTAAACTATACCAATTGAGTTGGAAGAATTTCCACAAGGTATTGTTGTGTGAATAAAGCAATATGTAGAGAAGCATTCTAATGTAACCTCATTTTAATAATGCAAACAATGACAAAAAACTCTGCATATGAATGTGTGACTAGCATAATAACTTATAAAGAATTAGAGAAATGTGCATAAATTACAGAAAAACACATCCTTGAGTGCTAAAAATCACTAGTTACATAAAAGAAAAAGTAAGATCAAGAGGAGAGAAAAAGAGAACCAAACAAAAAGGAAAGACAAAAAAATGACTGCACTTAGGAAATAAGCAGGTAACGACTTCATTTATGCAAAAATTATACAGAAGTGTAGCCAATAAAGCAAATAAGGTATCAAAATGCAAACAACAGAAACAAAGAACATTCTAGAAACCAGTGATGAACTCATGTCCATTTTTATATAGATCTAAAATAACGTTTTATTCACCAAAACTATTGTCTAATGACCAAGAAATGGTAAAGCAGAGATCTCCTTTTTTTTTTTACTTTCACTCTATCATTTTAAAAGTAGCAAGTTAATAATTCAAATCATTAAAGCTAACATTAAAATTTGGGAGAGAAATGTAATTATGGTTAAATTGGGTAGATGATAAGTATAGTTACTATTAATAATGTCTTTCTCAATCGCTATCTTTTACATAAACATAACATGCTGAATTGTGCAACCTAATATGAAGCCAATAATTTATAATTTAGGGACTGTTTTTGTTCAAACTAGTTATATAATGCTCTAATGTTATTTTTTTCTAGTGCCATTATTTTTACACACTTTGAAAATTAGACACAAGTTGTAGAAAAAATTTCTGCTTTTGGAGATAAGCTGAAAAATCTGAAGTCTTGGTTCAACTAACCTCATTCTCAAGTTTCAACACGATTCATGTCTCTTCAAAGGTCTACCAACCAGTCTATTTTGTTTATACATATACAGGGCAGAGTTTGAGAATTAAGAGTTTCAGAAAGTCAACAGTAATAGTAGTAAGATATAAAGAAAGCTGAGTCAGCTATAGTAAATTTGGAAGTTGATTACTTTAAAATCATCTTAGTACCCTAGATAGAAACTCTGAGTTATAATGGTCAAACCTTTTCCATTATTGCCTTTGTGACGGGGGTATATGGTGCATATAAAATTTTCCCCAACAACATAGGTTTCAAGAAAGCCCAAATCACAGGTCCAGCAGGCATATTAATGATGTCTTTATAAAGGGAGAAGCAAAATGGTGCTGGAAGGAAAAAGGGAAAAAAACCATTTAGTATGTGAATCTAAAATCTATTACCTTATGGTAAACTGACACAGATTATCACACCCAAAGATACATCCCTTTTACTTCCCTTATTAACAATTGTGAGGCCTCTGGCATCAAAGTAAGAAAGTATAGTAACAAATCTTTTTTTTTTAGTCGTGAAAGTTTAACCCAATAATCAAGCCTATAATAAAGGATGGCATTTGTCAAGAGGAGTTAGAAAGGTTGAAAATCACATTTCAGGATATCTTCCAACAGATTCACCTCACCAATGCTTAATTTCAGAAAATATACAAAAACCTGCTACTAGAATAGTAGTACCACATACATAAGAGTTGTCCATGAATGCTGAATGAGTAAAAAGATGAAGAAATGAGTCAATCCAATTGCTATAGTAAATACCTGAATATTATGTGGAAGAGCCCAGTTGCTGGAATTTCACATTCCAAGCATCGTGGGGTCGATGTGCCACTAAACGTTTATAGTTCTGTTGCATTCAGAACTTTTCCATGTGTGGTACAACTTTCTAATTCTTGAAAGTTAAGAAAAATATTATCTAAGCAGATTTAAAGGATGTTTTTAGAAGTATTATTTACTAGCAAGGACGGTGATGTTGTGACGGATGAATTCTCAATGTTGTAGTTAAGAGGCTAGAGTTTGCAGCAGACCGCTGAGTTCCGATCATGGCTCTGATGCTTTCAGGTTGGGTGACCATGGCCAGTTCCTTGCTGTATTTGTGCCTCATTTCCCCTTAGTATGAACACCTCCCAGGCTTGTTGTAAAGCGTGAATCAGTGAATACGCAAACATGTCTGGCGTGTGGTAAGTGCTGTAGTAGTGCTGAGGAAAACTAATACTTCATTGATTATAAAAGGCTAAGCTACAGCAGACCATGTTGTCAGGAGATGATGTTACTACGTTGATTTTGAGGTATACTCACTGGTATGTGTGGGAATTCCATATTTGGAAGCAATCTGTTCTTTGCTTAATTTATAAGTCAAAAAATCCTTGGTGTGGTTGCCTTTTCGCCTTTGAGAAGAGGGCAGCAAGGCAGTTAAATATTCAGTGGTGATTCCCTGGGAACACAATGCTTGGGAGATGGTACTAAATGATCCTTGGGGTGTTTTCATCCGGTTGCTTCTATACATTGCCTATGAGATAAAAATCCATGATTTATTAACATTAGAAAGCTGTAAATGCTGCTGAGAACAATATAGGCAAAAACCTGGTAATGCTTAGAGTAACCTTATAGCTTCCCTAATTCCTTTAAAACATGTACCCCAAATGTAAATGCAGAATGCTGAGCTTCACTGACTTAAGTGGCAACAACTTTGCCAGAGTAAGAGTTTTCCTGCAGGTGCTTTTTCCCAATGTACTATATTTGTAGCTGAATATATTGTAACTAATCTCGAATAAAAGTTAATGTGACAAAAGGAATTTCCCAATAAGCACATTACTAGGTGACTTTCCTACCTGTGTTAATGGAACACTTCTGGGCAGATGCATTTGTCTCAGGGATGTCATTTTATCCAGCAGCGGATGTGTGCCGGAAGCCATCTGATTGAGAATCTCTTTTAGCCTCATGAAGAGGTCTATCATCTTTTCTACCGGCTTTTGATCTTCCCTAGGGAAAAATACCTAACAGGAACAGAATAAAAATAAGTGATGTATGTGGAGACATTGGAACCCGCACACACTGTTGGTAAGAATCTTAAAAGGCATGGTCACTTTGGAAAAAAAATGTGGAAGTTTATTAAATACTTGAACATAAGTTTACCATGCAACCTAGCAATTATATTCCTAAGTACTTATCCAAGTGAAATGAAAACATATGTCCACACCAAGATTTGTATGTGAAGGTCCATAGTGGCATCATTCACAATAGCCAAAAAAGTGGAAACGATCCAAATGAATGGACAAATGAAATGTACGTCCTTTAACTAGAATATGTTTGGCAATAAAAAAGATATGAAATATGAAATACTGACACATATTGCAATATGCAAGAAATTCAAAAACATTCTACTGAGTAAAAAAAGCCAAACAAAAACCATGTGTTGTATGATTCAGTGTACATAAAATGTCTAAAGAAGGCAAATCTCTAGAGACAGAAAATAGATCAGGGGTCTCATGGGCTAGAGGTCAGAATGAGAAATAGCTGCATATAGACATGAGGTTTTTTTCTGGGATTGATGGAAATGTTTGAAAATTAGATTGTGGTAATAGTTGCACAATTCCATTCATTTACCAAAAGAATCATTGAATTGGACACTTTGAATAAGTGAATTTTACGGTACATAAATTATACCTCAATAAAGTTGCCAAAAATAAATGATTTTAAAAGTCAGAAGGGCAAATGTCAATTACATAACTCTTCATGGATATACTGTTGCTAAAAAATCACATAATATGATCCTTAAAATCAGAAAAGTTCTGTCAAAAAGCTCATGTGATTCAAGTTTAATTATAATCCTACAATGCTTTTCTGCTGCATGAAGATACACTGGAAACATTTTAAAATTTTAAAGTAATTTCACTCTCTCTTTCATTTAATCACCAAGCATTAATTGAGTGCCTGCTATGTCCCCAGCATGGGTGAGGGGATGGGTATACTGGTACACCAAGAGATACCGTCCCTCCACTCAAGTAGCCTTGGTCTAATAGAAGGAACAGATTGCAAATAAAACAATAAGAAAAGACTGGGGAATACGAGGAGGCAGAGAGAGTTTAGCTAAGAATCAAGAAAGATCTCTCCCCCATGGCACCCCAATGGAGAACAAAGCAGAGGAAGAATAAGCAGAGGTATGTTACAGGCAGGGCAGGAAAGATGTGTGAGGCCCATGAAGAGGGAAAGCTCTTAAGATATCCAGGAAAGTCAAAGACCACCATTATGAGCACAAGATGCAGTTGGAGAGATATTGTGAAGACACAATTACCTCACCAGCACAGATACTAATTTCAATTATTTTTTTTTTCTAAATTACAGTCAACATTTCAATTTTTCTTCCAGTTCCATCAAAATTCTGGGCATTCCTACACTGATGTGAAATAAATTGACTAGCGATGAGAAATTTTTCATTATTTTTCTTTGCAATACCTAAAAGAAGTAGGAATGGTCTTCTGCTTGTCAAATGCTTGTATTTAATTACTAGGCTCAACAAAAAATATTTGGTTTGGTATCTGCTCTGCAGAGTCATTATAAAATAAGGATTAACATTTTAGATGAACAAAATTGGTAATTTCACCTCATATGCATTTAAGTTAATAGTTTATGTAAAACAACCATTTGTCTAGTTAATGGGTATTTGATGAGGGCCTCTTTGGGCCTGGCACTATTCTTGGCATTTGAAATATTGAGTGGTTCCATGTAGCAGCCATGGGCCCAAGGTGTCACCAATATGGAAAGAGAATTTTAGAGATGGGAAGGGTTTTGCACATCATAGGGTTCCTGTAGGATCTGGAGGATCTACTTAGACTGGGGAGCCACTGGCAGGTACTGAGCACAGGGTTGGCATAATGTGACTTAAGTTTTAAAAGGATCACTCTGGCTGCTTAGGGATGGTGGGGCAGGGTGGTGGTGGGGAGGTTGCAAGTGTGGAGGCAGGGAGGCCAATTAAGAGGCCATTGCAGAAATATAGGTGTGAGAAAATGATGGCCCAGAATAGGATTATTGATAACTAGTCCAAACATTTTCACCCCCTTTGCTATAACAACAAAAGTCAGCCATGTTGTTTCCGGTTCTTCTTACTTTAAAGGGAAAAACTTTATTTTCAGTGTTTGTAATAACATGTAAATAACTTTGACCTAGGTGGAAAGGGTGTTTAATTCTTCTGTGTTTATATTTTTTGTTCAGTTTTGTATTACACAAGTACTTATGAAGCATCTACTTATTGTAAGATGAAGTCATTACTGACTTTTCTAAGTTCTGATAATGACCCATTTATTTTGTTGTACTGTTTTTTGTTTTTGTATGTACTGTTACATAAGTAACAGTAGCCTCTTTCTAAATTGATGGAAAAAACACACACACACAGATTTTTAACACCACCCCCCCCACTTTCTTTTACAAAAAAAAAAAACCCCACAAACGACAACAACAAAACCCAACAACAGACTTTGCTCTAATCTTTATTATCCTATCAAATTAATGCTCATTCACTGTAAACATACACACACAAAACGTCTGTATTTCATACTTTAGTATTATATATATTAAATTTAATGCGTGGCCTTGGATATACAAACTGAGAGTTAATCAGGCAATAATATTAATTTCCTATCTATAAAATGTGCAAATTTGCAGGGTATGATCACTAAGGTCCTATTTAGCTCTAAAATAAAGTTATAATTCGAAAAGCTGTATAAACATATCTCATTTATTACAGTATCAGGGAGCATACTCATGTAATCAAATATTTTTATACTAAACTGTGACTATGAAATATTTCAGCCACAGCAACTTGCCTTGTATGTAAAGTTGTAAATGTCCAAGTAGTGCAGAAGGGTGAGTCCAATGAGGTAAGACTGCCGGGATCTTTCTGGAAGAGGCAGGCTGCAGAATTCCTTCATCGCATCCTCCATTTTAGAATAGGTGATATTAGCATCACAAGAATGCAACCAGAACACATGAGAAATAATCTGCAAGTTGGAGGAAGAAGAATATTTTAGTTGTGAATCCTTTGAGAGCTCTCTCTCAAAAGAAAGGTTTTTCTTTAATCTTAGATTTCATTTAAAAATATGATAAATTATGCTCAATTTTTTTTTCCCATTTAAAGCACTAATCACAGGGTGCCTGGGTGGCTCAGTCAGTTAAGTGTCCAATAGTTACCTTCAGCTCAGGTCACAATCTCAGATTCATGAGATCAAGCCCTACGTTGGGCTCCATGCTCAGCATGGAGTCTGCTTGAGATTCTCTCTTCCTCTCTCTCTCTGCCCCTCCCCCCCACTTGTGCACACACGCGTTCTCTCTCAAATAAATAAATAAATCTTGAAAACAAAAATAAAGCACTAGCCACTATTAATAAAACTATAGAGAGCCCAGAGTTCACTGGAAAGCTTAAGAAACAAGACGGAGAAAAAGACAAAGAAGAGTCTGTGATGATTCTGAGATTTCTTGTTTGAATAACTGGGTGAGTGATGGCACCAAGAAAGAATTGATCTGGAGTTAAGTTTGGGGAAAATATTCATTTAAGATTCATTTTCCCTTTAAAATTTTATTTAGTGTATTTAAATTGCATTTTGTTTTTAAAATCATTTGAAGTTCTAATCTTACACAAGAACCTTTAGGTATCTCTATGAAGAGATAAAGGGCAAAAACCAAAAAGCCCAGAATTATGTAATAGTTTGAATCAACCATCTTGGACAGTGATGCCATCTGAAAAGTGAGGTGTGTATATGAGAAGTAAGTAGTCTCTCTTGCCATTGAGTTGAAACCAAGAGAAAAGTTTAGGAAATTCAAAATTGTTGAAACTTTTCTCTTTCCTTCTGAAAATATTAAGAATGTACACTCCCCATTTACATGTTTTTATTTAGTAAAATGAACCTACTCTTCAGAAGCCAAGCGCTTGATTATTAAAATCAGATCTTAGGATAAAATGAATAAAAGGTGAGGGGTGCCTGGGTGGCACAGCGGTTAAGCGTCTGCCTTCGGCTCAGGGCGTGATCCCAGCATTACGGGATCGAGCCCCACATCAGGCTCCTCTGCTATGAGCCTGCTTCTTCCTCTCCCACTCCCCCTGCTTGTGTTCCCTCTCTCGCTGCTGTCTCTATCTCTGTCAAATAAATAAATAAAATCTTTAAAAAAAAATGAATAAAAGGTGAGATCAAAGGGAAAAGGACAATGATGACTACTTGCTAGAACAAGAAGAAAAAAAGGGATGGCAAAGCAGTTTTAGTTCTTATAGGAGGGAACCAATGAAGAGGACACAAGTAAACCTAAATATATCCCAAAGGCAGTCTTCAAGGCTTTCAAAAAACTTTATCCAATATTGGAGAATAGCTGGGCTGTGGTTAGAAATGACACACTCTGTCACATTAAGTTTTGAACGGATGAGGCCTTAAGCTCTACAGTTCTTTTGGAAAATTTCTATGACATTTCCAGACAATGGACTTGGAAAAGGGATAAAAGAAGAGACATTTCGAGTGGAAAACCCTATTATCAGCCTATGAGGAACTGACTTATTAATTTTCACACCCAAACATGTTCACTATACCCACAAACTTGCCCAGAGTTCCCTGGATGCTATCTATATTATATACTATGTCTTGTCTTCGGACTTTTAAAAAGCAAAACTGAGTATTCACTTCAACAAATTGTAAATGGTCTGTTGTTTTTTTCTCCCAATTAGATTACTGAAATCTTTGATGTCATCATAACAGATGTGTAAATTTGTCTCAGAAAATGTGATTGCGATTGTGCATATACAGAATTATTGATGGCACCCCTGATTTAAGAAAACCTTCTAGAGGTAAGGAAAAAGTGAGCACAAAGGAGGGAAGATGAAGGAGAAGGAAAACTAGAAGGAAATGAAAAAACAGTGGTGACCGTTTTGCTTCAGGACTTTTCTTCTAACCCCACTAGGAACTCAGCCTCTAATTTTATCATTTGCATACAAAATGCACCAGATCTGCAAGCAGCTTCTCAGTGTTTTACTGATAAGTGCTCAACAAACACTACACATGATTTAAACTTTAAGGATCTGGCTGTAGGTACAAATACATCTTGCCCCACCTCAGCTCTGTTATCAGGGATAGGAACGGCCAGCAGACTGTCGATACTCCTATTGGACATGCCTGTTGTTCTCCTCAGTTCTTCCTTCAGCTCTTCAACATTTCTAAACATTTCTATTAACTGACCTGCGAGAAAAAAAAGAAAGAAAACAAAGCACGTGTTGGTTGCAGTGTAATTCTTCTTAAGTTGTCGTACTAACATTAGAGAAATCTTCTAGACTAAAACATACACTCCACATGTATGTCTTGTGTGAGGAGCAGAGTTCTCTCAGTTTTGGTGAACTTTGCATCTTAGGATCTATTTCTATATGATTTAGCCTTGTTCCAATTATGGTATCATTGACCCAAGGTAATAGATTGTTCTGGGTTATAAATTTTCCTTAGACGTCTACAACACAAGGTTGATTCAAAAAAAAATATGGTTTCCTCACAGACTTTGATTACATAATGCACTAAATATATATCCTTCCATTTGATTTAAAACATCACACAAATTCAAAATGCTTTTCAACCTCGGATCATATAATATTGTCAACTTAGGACAAGGTTTGCTAAATCTGCCACATAATGCTGCAAAGCACTTTTCCTTAACTTTGCCCAGCATGTTACAGTTTATAAAGGATTTTTAATAGTCACTACCTCACTTTTAAATGGAATGTATTTAACTTCAAACTTTTTTAGAACAGTGATTATAATTTTTTCATATCTGGGTCACTTAATGCATAACAAATGATATTTTGACTTTATTTTAGCAGATTATAATCTCCATTCTGCAAATATCTTTGATTTCTTCATGAGGTATTCCTTATGCAAATATGCCCCCTTTATTTTTGGACTTTGTGCCCTTTGAATTTTTTGGCTGCCTGTTGTCCAAAATTCTGAAGGCCTTTCTTTTCAGTATTGAGGTATTATGCAAAGAAGAAACATATTGCATGGGGCATGATGCTCTGAATACTAATATGAGGTTCTGAATTGAGATTTCTATAGACAGCAGTGCATCTTTTTTATTTTTTAAATCAGATTATTTTCATGGAGGTAAATAAATTCCAGCCTAGCTAATGTGCTTTAATATATCAGAGAAATAAAAGGTGAATGATCTAACTAGTTAAAATCTTGAAGGTCTTTTTGCTGTGAAATCAAATTTCCCTATTTCATCCTCTACTGGCTTTCTGTGTGTTTATTTTAGACAAGTAACCATATTTGAAAGCTTCAGATTTCTCATGTGTAAGGGCAGATACAAAGTAGATTTGGTTGGGAACTTCGAAAAAGCCTCTCTTAAACTGTAGCATGAAAATCACACGTATTCTTATAAGACAGCACTTAAAATATGGATGGGGAAACACCTGGTTTTTCAGAAGGCTCTGCGCTGTTATTGACATGCAGCATGGCTTCTATGGACGGCATTAACTGTGTGATATTTTCCAAGGAATTCATCTGCAGTGCCTGTTCTAGAAACCTGAAACAAAACAGAAGAGAAGACCACACTGAACTAAGCACAGCCATAATTATTTGAGATGGGTTTCACCAAGGAAACAGGCAATGAAGATACTTACCAATCCATGTTTACATTCATTTTGCTTGGATCCCCGGTGAGCAAATCCCTCAGTTTTTTAGATATTATATTGTCCTGGTACAGTAAGTTCGTTGTTATCTCAGTGCCAAGCTCTGCTGCTTCGAGGAGCTGCACATGAAATGCACTTTCTTCACATAGGTTCCCAAAGCTCACGTCAGAAAGCTGGCACATTCTTTCTATTGAACTGAAAGTTTCAGGTTCGCAAAGAAGTTCAGTCAAGTTTCGAAGTTGAGACAGCTTTCCAGAAAGGGGAAGGAGTGGAAGTAGATTAGGTACATTGTTATAAATATTTGGTAATTGATAATAAGTAACCAAAATTGATTCACTTAAAAAAAAACATTGTGCATATGTGTTTAATTAGTTGGCATTTGGCAAGTTTTACCGCAAAGCATTATTTTCTGTCACTTGAGGTTACTGCTTTCTTAAAAATTTCATAAAACTTTTGGACCTATTAGATCTGTATTTCCCAACTGGACTCAGATCTTGTAGATTCAAAGATTTAAAAAGATGTGGTTTATTTTTATCCCATGTAAATCACAAATACTTAAAACTACTTTATATTTTAGTTTATATGTTAAATCGTGTGGAAAGGCAGACAGCAAAGTGGGTTTGGGGGAAAAAAAGTCTTTTTCCCTCATATGCATTAGGACGGCTACGGTAAGTAAAAAAGAAAGAAGGAAAGAAAACAAGTGTTGGGAAGGATGTGGAGAAACTGGAACCCTTGTGCACTGCTGGTGGGGATGGAAAATTATGCAGCCACTGTGGAAAACTGTATGGAGTTTCCTCGGAAATAAAAACAGCATTACTGTATGATTCAGCAATCCCACTTCTGTGTATATACCCAAAAGTATTGAAAGTTGGGTTTCAAATGAATATTTGTGCACCCAGGTCCATAGCAACATTATTCACACTAACCAAGAGGCAGAAGCAACCCCAGTGTTCACTGGCAGGTGAATGGATAAGCACAATGCAGTCAGAGAGATACACAACGGGACATTGTTCAGCCTTAAAAGAAAAGAAATTCTGACACGTGCTACAACACGGATGAACCTGGAGGACCTTGTGCTGTGTGAAATAAGCCAGTCACAAAAAGACAAGTACTGGATGATTTCACTTAAATGAGGAGTGCAGAGTAGTCAAATATGTAGTGACAGAAAGTGTAATTGTGGTTGCCAGGGGCTAGGGAGAGAGAGAGGAATAGGTGTTATTATAATGGGTATAGGGATTCCGTTTTGCAAGATTGAGAGCTCTGGAGATTGGATGCACAACAATGTGGATGTATGTAGCAAGACTGAACTGTACAGTTAAAGATGCTTCAGGTCGGAGGGGCCTGGGTGGCTCAGTCAGTTAAGCGGCTGCCTTCAGCTCAGGTCATGGTCCCACCGTCCTGGGATCCAGCCCCTCACCTGGCTCCTTGCTCAGCGGAATCTGCTCCTCTGTCTACATGTTGTTCCCTCTGCTTGTGCTTTCTCTCTCTCTCTGTGTCTTAAATAAATAAATAAATAAAATCTTTAAAAAATGTTTCAGGTGGTAAATTTTACATTATGCGTATTTTACCACAAAAAATTCATTGACAAGAAAAAAGCTTTTTAAAAATACAGCATGTGAACCACATGCATTTTAATAAGACTGCATTTAAAATATGGTTGGGAATATACTTGGATTTTCAGAAGTGTCTCCACTGTTTTGGACATTATCTTCTACCCTCTTATCTATTGAGGGAAACTGGGTGCCTTTGTTCTCTGGAAGTGCTTGAAAGTTCTGTTGTGCTTGGAAGATATTCCTTTTAAGAAGTCAAATAATTTGGGGCACCTGGGTGGCTCAGTTGGTTAAGAGTCCGACTCTTGATTTCAGCTCAGGTCATGATCTCAGGGTCCTGAGATCAAGCCTCACGCTGGGTTCCATACTGAGTGTAGAGGCTGCTTAAGATTCTCTCTCTCCCACTCCCTTTGCCCCTCCCCCTCCTCTGTCTCTAAAAAAAAAAAAAAGAAACATAGAGAGAGAGATAGAAGTCAAATAATTTAGGGGCGCCTGGGTGGCACAGCGGTTAAGCGTCTGCCTTCGGCTCAGGGCGTGATCCCGGCGTTATGGGATCGAGCCCCACGTCAGGCTCCTCTGCTGTGAGCCTGCTTCTTCCTCTCCCACTCCCCCTGCTTGTGTTCCCTCTCTCGCTGGCTGTCTCTATCTCTGTCAAATAAATAAATAAAATCTTTAAAAAAAAAAAAAAAAAAAAAAAAAAAAAAAAAAAAAAAAAAAATTTAAAAAAAAAAAAAAAAAAAAAAAAAAAAAAAAAAAAGAAGTCAAATAATTTGGAGCAACACCTAAGGAAGCAAATATATGTGTCAGTCATTGCAACTCAATTTCAATCAGAATTTGCATTTCAATAGAAATGAAATATTTTATGATACAGGCAAATGTTTAGGGATGTTTCTTTCCATATATCAAATGGGAAAGGCACAATTATGTGTCTTAGATGAAAGATTTAAAGTAACTACATGTAGATAGTAGCAATTAAACACTGATCATCTTAGATAGTAAATATCATTGGTCTATTTTTTTTACTGTATTTAATATTCTAATTGACTTCTGGCTTTGAACTATCTAAAATAGCCTCATGCATATTAAAATTCTACTCACTAGTCTTACTTCTATGAGAAAATTTCCATTACAGGTCCAATTGTTTTACCAGCTGTAACTATGGGTTTGCCACTCTATTCCTTCCTTTGATTTTCCAAATACTAGCTATGATTAAATTTTAATGAATGGAGGGAAGCCTTTCTGCCACATCTTCCAGCGACTTTTAGTGATTTCTTAAATAAAAGGATAAATACTGGTAGCCCAATAAATTTGTTTTAATCAAGCTTTGAGGGTATAGTAAATGTGAGACTTTTACTCAGTGTGTATATATATATGTGTGTATATATATATACACACGTATATATGTATATATATATATATTTTTTGACCTGAATATATTTTTTAATTGCAAGTTTGACATACATGTATGGGAAACCAGTAAAAGTCTATACACTATAATCTTGGCTTGATAAGATAAAAGTTATTGAAGGAGAAATTGGAAATCTAGCCCTGCTACTGAAGTAGAATTGGTTCTCTGAAATAAGGGTTTAATTCAGGGTCAATAATGTGGAATGCATTGTGGGGCACATCCATCAAGGAGCAAACTGATGGTCATTTAGTATTTGTCATTATTTACTACTGTCTTCTAAAAGCAATACATGCATTAAATTTTTAGAAGCTTCATGGATCATTAAGAATCATAAATTCAGGGGCGCCTGGGTGGCACAGCGGTTAAGTGTCTGCCTTCAGCTCAGGGCGTGATCCCAGCGTTATGGGATCGAGCCCCACATCAGGCTCCTCCGCTATGAGCCTGCTTCTTGCTCTCCCACTCCCCCTGCTTGTGTTCCCTCTCTCGCTGGCTGTCTCTATCTCTGTCAAATAAATAAATAAAATCTTTTAAAAAAATCATAAATTCAAAGAATTAAAATTCTGTCTTCAAAAGTGTGTCAAATCCAGATTGTAGGTTTGTCAGAACCTCATGTGCGGTCCTTCTCTCCTTTATAATGACCCTAGTCCACATAGTGAATAAGCGCTCAGGTCAGTCTTGAGCAATGACCCATACCTAACTCCATGTCTAGCTGTGACTGGATTCCCCAGTGCCCGTGGTCCTTGAATGCATCTGAATCAGAAATGTAGTTACATTTAAATAAGAACTCAAAATATCAGGGCACCTGGGTAGCTCAGTTGGTTGGGTGTCCAACTCTTGATTTTGGCTCAGGTCATGATCTCAAGGTGGCGAGATCGAGCCCTGCACTGGGCTCAAGCTCAGCGTGGAGCCTGCTTAAGATTCTCTCTCTACATCTCCCTCTGACCCCGCCCCCCTCAAAAACAAAAACAAAACAAACCCTCAAAATATCATAGGTATAAAAGTGATAAAACAGCAATGCTCCTGGGCTCTTGGCAGGGGAAAGGAACCTATTTAAAAATTTGAAGGCGTTGGGGCGCCTGGGTGGCACAGCGGTTAAGCGTCTGCCTTTGGCTCAGGGCGTGATCCCGGAGTTAATAGGATCGAGCCCCACATCAGGCTCCTCTGCTATGAGCCTGCTTCTTCTTCTCCCACTCCCCCTGCTTGTGTTCCCTCTCTCGCTGGCTGTCTCTATCTCTGTCAAATAAATAAATAAATAAAAATCTAAAAAAAAAAATTGAAGGTGTTATAATAAAAATATTGCATTACCCATATTTCTGCCCACTATGGGGAATATTCACTTTATGTGTAGTTCCCCAATCAGGAAGCCACCTCTCTCTCAATGAAGGAAGGAGAAAACGCAAATGCTCGGGAAGAATACAATGTTAGGACTAGGAAAGGGGTAGGAACAGAAAGAGAAATCACCTTTGGATGACAAGCATTTGATATTTTGGAGGGTCTAAACCTTCTTAGAAATGCCACAAGTTTTAGAGTGGGTAGGCCCTAACTATCACTATTAAGACAATAATTACCAGAAAAGGCAAAGCAAGGAAGTTAAATCATCTCTTTCTGTAAAACTCTAAGAATTTATCTTCATTCTTTCAGTGATATGTACTGAATATTCTCCATGCGTCAGACTATACGCCTGGTGCTGAGAATATACTAGTAGAGGGACAGAATTAGCAACGTTCCTCACGGAGCTCAGTCTTGGAATGTAGGGGTTCTGTCGATTGCAGATAGCAGCCATGCTTGCTGTAAATGACAACAGATTTTCTACCCAAGGGACAGGACTGCAGTTTATTTCCACTTATGTGGCTTCTAGAACTTTTTTCATAGTGTAACCTCCAAGTGGAGAAGTATGTTAAACTTGGATGCTGTTTTAAATTATTCTTACAACTATTTCCCATTCCATGAGTGTAAATGATTGAGAACGTATTGTTTCAATTTCCCTGGTGTATATTTTGTGCTGCCTGGTTTCTTCATAAGTTGAGAACTACAATGAATAATTGTCCAGGTGACACAATTACATCACTAGGGCTCTTTTTTAACACCCTCATTTGTTCACATATCCATGAGTTGTCTTAAGCTCCTACTATGTGCTAAATGTGGGGCCTTAGAGACACAGAAAGCAACATTTTATCTGAGTTTAGCCTTTAGGGAGGGAAACAGACCTTACTTACACAACAAGTTATAATGCTAAGTAGTAAGTTCCAATAGCCAGAAATCTCACTGCTATCAGATTCCTGTTCCTTCTGCCCACTGGCTGCTGTGTTGTGTCACCTAACCTCCTACCCCATTCTTGAAA
Source organism: Ailuropoda melanoleuca (assembly GCF_002007445.2). Classification (NCBI taxonomy): domain Eukaryota; kingdom Metazoa; phylum Chordata; class Mammalia; order Carnivora; family Ursidae; genus Ailuropoda; species Ailuropoda melanoleuca. Next base: position 177,656,470 of record NC_048219.1, read on the forward strand.
CCAGCTCTTCCTTCTTTCTCTGCCATTGACAAAGGGCAGGGCTCACTTTTTGCTTAGGTTATTGAAAAAATTACCTACTTGGCTTTTCTCCAATCTGTACTCCATAGTTCTCCCAGACAGATCTCTTTCTAAAATGAAAATGTTACTTTCTTCAAATGCACAACTTTCCAGACCAGACTCAAACTCTGTGACTAAGCAAAAAGGACTCTGGGATCTGGGCCCAGACTCTCTGCAGTCCCCTTTTCTGCCTCTCCCAAAGGCACCTTCTGCTCCGGATGAGCACATGACTACAGGTAACCTATATCTGTTCTACAGGTTCACACCTCTGTCTTAACAAATTCAGGTCTCTATGTGTGCAATGTAGGACTGTAACCTAATCCTATCAGCCTGTAAGAGCAAGCATTATCTCCTCCATGAAATTTCTTCTCTCTACCTCCATCTCCTACAATCGGAGTTAAATCTCCCACCTCCATACACAGAATCCTGTCTATCCACATACCACAACACTTATCTCACTGTGTCATAATTATCAGCCTGCTTTTCCAAATGTTACAGTGGATTGCTATAAGGACTTTGGGGTTAGAGATTACATCTTTTAAAGAAATAGATTAGTGTTATGGGATCAGAGATGATGGATTGAATGAATGAATAGGTAAATATTATGTGACACAAAACTATTATCCTCGCTGGGAAACAGGGAGAAAGGCAATACTCTAATATTATAGAAGTGACATTTAAACTTGTCCTTGAAGGATGAATAGGAATTTTCCAGATGAATGCATAACTTCCTTTTCATTTGCACAAACAAATTAAGATACTGCTAAATTAGGTGCATCAGAAATTGTGATTTGTGTAGAAGACCAGGACAAAATGTAGGTAATCTCACTAGCATCACCTACTTATAATACACATGGACATATGTTTTGGATGCCTGCTTAATTAGACCATGTTGACTATACAGAAAGTCATCTTGCTTGCCCTGAATAAACCGGTTCTAATTTTGCTTTATCCCTGCCTACATAAATTCAATTAAACTGCTGTTCTTACTAGGAAAGTTGCTTTCAAATTTTAACAGGGTTATTTAAGAAATGAAATGAATTATCATGATAACCTGGATACTATATGCATGAGCTAAACAAAGAATAATTGATAAATGTGAACCAATTCAAACTTCAGAGTTTAAAACTTTTTCTGTTGCTTTCCCTCCTCTGTTTAATATCATACATCTTAATATGATTTATTAGTTTCTGCTTCTGACGACAAGAAAAATAAGGTTAGTCAACTTCTGAGACTTTTGCACACTGTGAAGTCTAAATACCAGCTTTTAAGAACAACTTTTATAGTTTTAAAAGCTGAGGCCAACTTAAATTAGAAATCATATTATGAATACTATTCTGAAATTATGAAGTTTAATGAGATAACTATATTATTAGCCATTCCTTTATGTATGTGAATACTGTAATTAGGCCTTTATGGGTCATATCATATGGAGATATCCACTAATTAAGAACAAAATGCCATTTTATAGCACAAGAACACTTTTGTCCCCCCCTTTTCTGGTATTAATCTAGTCAAAATAGGACCAATATTTATGAACATACAGATTTAAAACAAACTGAACATACATTTTGCCACAGTAGTATAGAAACGTCAAGGTTTATTTATTTACTTTTTCTTTCATGACTTACTTTTGATTTCAGGACTTCAGGAACTGAAGAAAAGTAATCCTCATAAAAACCATTTTGAAGAAAAGATTTTTTAAATGAAATTATGGACTGCAGGAGTCTTAAATTTTCTGTAAAGGGAGAGAGAAGAGTTACCTTATGTGAACTACAAGGTCATTTAGGAAACCCATTTGAAAAATACCTTTATCCTAATTTATTGTTAAGTTTTTCCTAAGATAATGGCCTAGTTCAATCTAAATATAAGACAAGTGAAAATTTAACCTTTCCTTGAACCATAGAGACTACAGAGTTCATTATTTTTAAAATATTCATAATATTATGCATAGAGACAAAAATATTTCTAGCAAAGGTGCTATGCATTTTTGGCTCTTTGTGAACTGAATCTGCTTGTATTTCTTTTTTTTTTTTTTTTTTTTTTTTTTTTTANTTTTTATTTATTTATTCGATAGAGATAGAGACAGCCAGCGAGAGAGGGAACACAAGCAGGGGGAGTGGGAGAGGAAGAAGCAGGCTCATAGCGGAGGAGCCTGATGTGGGGCTCGATCCTGCAACGCGGGGATCACGCCCTGAGCCGAAGGCAGACGCTTAACCGCTGTGCCACCCAGGCGCCCCGAATCTGCTTGTATTTCTGACTTTTGGATATACTGTTAAGTTGAAGTGTTTGGGGAGAATAGATTGCATAATCACTGTGACACATATATGCCCTTCCAACCTTGATTAATTCATGCCTAGTAAACAGAGACCACGCTTAAATACTTGTGCTATTTGCTTGCCATTAAGTCTCAAGAAACTGTTTTGGTGTGGGAAAAGTGAATGTAGATCCCTTGGAAAAGGTTGGTATTTCAAGATCCCTTGAAAAAAATTGGTATTTTCTCTTGAAAAAGGAAAAGAGACATTTGATTAAATGTCATCTTCACGGTTGTCCATGTAGGCAGAAAATTGAAAAGAAGGTGTGTAAGGGTGGGAAGCAAAAATAGTCTGCCACACAAAAATCCTTTGTTTATATAATTTACACTTGCTTTGGGAAGTCTATATTATCATTCTTCATTATTTTTTGATAACTAAGATTATTAAGGACACAGAAAATGTCATTAAGGGTTTTATGAACTAATTCCAGAAAGTTGGCAAGTCTGTCTGGGTGGTCGTTATCATAGTCTCTGTTACATGGCCATCATTCATTAAAGTTCATCCAGGTGGCCAGCGGTACCAGCAGCAGGAACAGAAGTAATAATATAATCATACAATTAGATATTCCCCTCATATACCAAACTACCAAGCTGAAACTCATGCGTATGGAAACTAAAATCTTTTAAAAACCTTTCTCTTGATTTTTTAAGTGAATGTCTTAAAAGACTTACTACTTTTTAGAACAGAATTACAACCCTAAGCAGCATTTTGACTACTAAGAAGAGTATTACCTGATCCCCTGGCCAAATCATCAGTGATATTTCTCACACACGCCAAGTAAGGAACATAAGGACTATCTGCTGATATATTTAAGAGAGCATCTTCAAAGTTTTCCAGTATTAGGAGCCTATAAAATTAGAAAAGAATATATAAATTAAGTCATATAAAAAGAGAATAAAGCTATTTTGTTGAGATCATCTAAGTCCCTGGTTGTTTGGCATCAGCTGTCTTGGGCATTGAAACTGTGACACAGAACATCTTCTTCCTTCTGGCCAAAGTGCACACTGGCTCTGTATCCTCTGAGCACTTACTTCCTCGTGGGCATTATCTGTAGATTTACTTAAATATCCAGTCATAAGTGATCTTAAGATTATTTCTAGGCACATTCATATGAAAGAAAAAAAATTACAGGGCTAGGGTTGCCAGATGAAATAAAGGACTACCAGTTAAATCTGAATTTCAGATAAACAATGAATAATTTTTCTTTTCTCTTTTTTTAATAATGAATAATTTTTCAATATAAGTACAACCTATGAGTCCTCTATGTTTTCTTTTCTTTTCTCCTTTAAATCTGGCAAACCCCTCTGGGCCTCAGTTTCTTCCCTTGTCAAATGAGATGTAGGGGGCTGCATGATATGCTAATCCCTTCCACCTACAACATTCTTCAAATAAATTTAAATTTATTTAATTATGATTTTAAAAAAAAATAGTGGAATCTAACTGAATATAATTTCCTTCCTTTTCTTTAAACCACCAATTCAGTGCTTCAAAATTAACCACTTTCAAGTCTCCCTTCCACCTGGCCGGCATGTGAAAATACAGCCTAGGATTTCGGAGGCGTCAGTATGAGTGAGTACATACTTGTGTGTTGTGTGTGTCGTGTCACTTCAACTATAAGGTTGCATCTCTTTATTTTGTAACATCTTCCCTTAGTGTCTATGATTGAATTTCATGTACAGGAGAGATAGAATAAACATCAATAGCTGATTTGGGGACACACAATACACAAATTAACTAGTTCTGTCAGATGTTTAACTTAGATTTTATTCAAATACTGAGGGAAGAGCCTTATCCTGGCACAGCTAGTAAACATGTAGGAGAATGTTTGCATTAACGTAAAAGCACTCTTAGGGTATTTATTTATTTATTTTTAAAGATTTTATTTATTTATGCGACAGAGATAGAGACAGCCAGCGAGAGAGGGAACACAAGCAGGGGGAGTGGGAGAGGAAGAAGCAGGCTCATAGCAGAGGAGCCTGACGTGGGGCTCGATCCCATAACGCCAGGATCACACCCTGTGCCAAAGGCAGACGCTTAACCGCCGTGCCACCCAGGCGCCCCACTCTTAGGGTATTTAGATGTGGGTTAATACCACTGGGTCCTTGAAGAACTTTAAAGAGAAAAAAAATCTATGGCAAGAGGGCAAGAGAATTCTCTAGTGTGGCAGTCAGAGCACAGTTAATTGGTCAGATAGCTGACCTTCATTTCAATACAATTGATAGGGGCGCCTGTGTGGCTCAGTCAGTTAGGCGTCTGCCTTTGGCTCAGGTCATGATCTCAGGGTCCTGGGATACAGCCTGGGGTGGGACTCCCTGCCCAGCAGGGAGTCTGCTTCTCCCTCTGCCACTCCCCCCAATGTGCTCTTCTCACTCTGCTCTCTCAGGTAAACAAAAGCTTTAAAAAAAAAAATAAAAATAAGTGCAACTGATAGCCTCCACACTGGAAAAAAAAAAAAAAGTAACCATTTCCATGTGTTGTAGTTATTATAGCATAGAGCCATTTGCATCCTGGTATAGTGCTCAATAGCAAAATATTCTTCCATGTTGAATGATACAAGGGATTCTCCTGGTGAATTTTCAAGCTTAAAATAGAAGTAGAAGAATTTTGCACTAACAGTGACCTTGAACTATTATCTCAGCCACTCTCTTAGTTTCAGGAAGAACATTTGATTGCCAAGATTTTGGCGACTACATTTAATATATTCTGAAAATTAAGATTCCATATGTATGTGCATTGCTTTAGCAAAAACATCTAGTTATTCCTTTAACCATTTAGTTTATGTATCTTTTGTATATAATCCCACTTATTTTCTAAGAATGTTTGCAATGAAGGATGAACTTATGTGTGTGTGCATGCATGAGTGTGCACACACATAAACAGAATAATACAAATAATAACCTTAGAACAAAAACAATGAGAGAGAAGAGTAATGAGGAGAAAATATTTTTAAGCAGGCTTCTTTAGAAAATTCTGGACCAAAAATATCTTTTATTTTATGCCAAACATTCCCACTCTGTGATTATTTTAAAATAGGAATGGAAAGGAAGTCCAAAGATAAAAAAATCCCTTACTTTCATTAATCTCAACAAGAACCATCTTAAAAGTATTGAATTCTTCCTAATAAACTGTCAGCTAGCTGCCAGCAAATACATTGTTTGTGGAATTTGTGTTCTGAAGTGCTAGTATTATCAATGCTATGGATGCCTCAAGGCTCTGATAAAGGTACCTGGTTTCAACAATAAGCGTACATTTGTCTCAATACAAAAGTTTTTTTAAAAAAGAATTTTTGATGGCTCTATAAGGAATGTGTATAAAAGACCTGACTTTTTGGAACACAGCATCCTAACTAGGGGGAAATTGTCCACGGTTGCTTGATTGCTCTGGAAAGAGCACCTGGTTCAGCCACCTTAGGGGAGGAAAAATGTGGGAGCAGACATTGGAGGTGGTTGTTTACGGAATTCGCCTAGAACTCACCCAGAGTTGGAGAACTTCTCATTAAATAATAGGAAGTTTATAAACAACTGAATAGATCCTATTTCAGAAAAAAAAAATGGCTAAAAGTAAGTCCTGCCATTTGATTTTATTTGTACAAATTTCCATTAGCACAGAAACGTATCCTTTGGGACTAAAGTCAAAAAATTTCGATAGTATCATTTATCAGGCCAAAACAACGTTTACATAACAGGCCGTCTAGTCTCTAAATTTGCCTTGAGCTATAGGAATTTACTTCAATCAGCTTCTACAGGCGACCTCATGCATTCCCTACCATGATTATTACAGTTACTTCAGAGAACTGCTTATGTTAATGGTCTTTAGAAGCCAATGCTGCTGCTGTCATTTCCACTGCCTATTTCTGGGACAACATATTTACATGCCCCAATAAGAGTCCAAAATTAAATTATCTATAAACAGTTTTACCTAAGCGAATGCTACGGAAGCAAACAAATTTTGTATTACCTTGATTGGCTTACAAAATATTGTGATTGTTAAAGACCAAAATAAATCGTAAAGTGAACAATTGGATGCTTTTGCAACTTTCATAATGAAAGACCTTAAAAAAGTTGAAAATTGGACCTCCACCTAGATTTTCCTCAGAGACATAAGGTAACCAATCCAGACAGGACACACTAGATTTAGTTATGTATGATGATACAACTGAAAGAGATACTCATGTTGCATTCTCCAAAAGTGTCACTGGATAATATGAAAAAATAAATTTCAACCTCACTACATTTCAGCTATGTCCTTTTCTTGGTCAGCCAATAGTGGATTTTTCTATTTCAGTCTTACAAATTGATAAATCAATTATGTTTATAAATTGTGTTGATTGCTTATTCAGGCAAATTACCTACTAGTTTAGAAAAACCAACAGACCAACAAAGACAGACTTACTGTGCAGCCAGGCTGCTTGGGGATAGTAACTGCCCATCTTCCTCATGCCACAGATGTGTCTCATTATCAGAGCCACCTACAGAAATGACATTTATATAAGTAAGTGCTTAACATACTTGCTTCAAGGATTTATTTTTCTTAGCAAAAATCATCACAGGTAAATAAATGGGAAGAAAATGCAGAAAAATCTGCAGACTTTCTCTTCAAAGGATTTTACAAAAGATATCTATGCTCTTTTTGTTGGAAACATTCAGGATATTTATAGCTAATAGATGCCTCATAATCAGAATAACCCCAGTGGTCAAGCACATGCATTTCTAAGAAATTCTTTCTCTGTCAAAACGTTACATTATTTTATCCTAAGACCTGTATCCATAGATGACTCTTGTTGAATACTATAATGCAGATTGTCTACCATGTGATTTGTTTATCAAATGAGGCCCAATTTCAGTCTTACGGGTCACTGGATTTTTTTGCCTTCAGTTGTCAAGAATGTAGCCTTAGGAAACATCTGCTATCACTATCTATATTTTCCATCTTTAAAAAGCAGCCAGTGATTTCAACTGAATGCAGCTGTGAATGCAGATTTGCTCATATTAACAGAACCGTTCTGAGTGGTCTCAAATAATATGAAGGTTCAAAGTGTGGAAGGCAATCGCTAACTAATAGAAACTGTAGGGGAAAGTCTAATTCAACACTGTGAATTGCCCCTCAAAGTTAAATACGTTGCTGATTCAGCTTGCCACATAACATTGCATCATAAAAGAGTAAGTGTGCAACAGTATTCACATGAAAAATTGAACATGAGAGTACTTTTAATGGCTACTGCATAAACAAAAATCATAAATCCAAACCTTTCATTCAGGCCCTTAGGGAAATGGGATCAATTCTTGTAGGCCTCTCTTGAGATACTACTTATTCCTTATAATCCAGTATATTTCAGTGCTGGTATTTTTAACACTGATCCAATTTCTTCCAATAGGATATTTTATTACTGACATTAATAATTCCTCCATTGTCCCTAGTTAGTATGTTCTAAAGGCTTTCCATAAAAGTCCTATTGCAAAACTATGCAATCACCCATACTTTTCTGGTGCTGATCAAGGAGTTTATTTAAATTAGTACGTGTGTAAAAAAGACTATCACTAAATGAAAGACCTCATTGTCCACCTCTTTATCAGTGATGTATGAGTAATGTACCGTTCCTAGTACCTGGCACAGGGCTTTTTCAGTTTTCCTGTTCAGCAGAGCGGAGTTCTCCTGTGCTCTGCTCAAGGTGCAGCTGAATTTTATTACTCTAGGGATAGCAATGCATCAGTGAGTTAAAGAACCAAGAATGAAGATATCCAGAATAAATAAGACTAATTAATAATGGTAATACCTATTGTTTGTGGGCATGCATATATAGAAGAATCAAGGATAGGGCTCTGCTGAGATTTATACATTTGCAATGTAAAAGTATATAAACCATTTTTCCAAGATCAAATCTTGCTCAGTTTGAATTCGTATGTGATCCTGAGGAAGTTTATTGGCATTTGTATACTATGTGGTTATGGAGTTTCTCTTCCTCATCAAGCTATTAAAATGAGTAACTAATAGAAATTAACTTTGTACATATCTTGACATTGATAGACTTGGCATTGTGTAGGGACCTTTCCCCGGCCACTTTTCCCTCTGGACTATAAAATACTTTGGAAGAAATCATGCACTAAACAGAGTGGAAACCTTTACAGATCTTTAAAAAGTTAAGATTTTACTTCTTTTTTATTTGTAGAATTAGGCATATTTAAAAATGGCACGCATAGACATAGAAATCTAGTGCACAGATAACCTCTTCATCAGTAAGGATGGCTTGCCATTTAAAGAAGTAATTTCATATATTTACTACTTTGCAAAAGAGCAAACTTCAATGAGTCACAAAGATAATCTCTGTTCTCAAAACTCAATGTTTATAAACGGAAATACTAAAGCATATTAACTGGGGCAGAGCTGAGAATTAGATCCCTAAGACAAGGACATTAGGAGACAATCTTCTTCCTGTTCATTAGAATCTCCATATTGTCAGGGTTGCTGAGGAGTCTCCTAAAGAAACCTTAAAGAGTGCTGAATCTCAGACGGGGGATGGGAAAGGTTCGTAGGAATCAGAGCAGGAATGGGGGGATGGTTGTAGAAAAACCTACGTGGGAAGGAATCTGTCATGATGAGTCAAACTCTATAGTGGCTAAAAGTGGGAGCCATTCTGAGATCCGATGATGGCAGGTACTTGCATGACCACAAGAAGTATCATGGAATCAGGTGTGTGTATGTCCCAGAAAGTAAATGTGAGTAAGGCCATCTGGCAAAAGAGTTCAAGGTAACTGGCTTTGGGGACAGACAGATCCAGGTTCTAATCTCAGATCCGTCACTTGCTAGGAGGCTAACACAGGCAAAGTGCCCAGCCTCCCTATGCCTCAGATTCTTTGTCTGTAAAATAGAATAATAATTCTATCTCATAGACTTATTTTCATGAAGAAAGTGATTTAAAATAGTAGAGCACTTAGCATTGACACAAAAAGTACTGCCTCTTATTGTCCTTCTTTGAAAGAGTGGTGTGAGACTTTCAAAGCTACCTGAGCTCTGTCATACATTACAGATCGCCCAGGCAACTATGAGTGAGATACCACCCCACTCCTGTTTAACTGAGTACAAAGCAAAGGAGAAGTGTGCTGTTTTCACAAATACTGCTAAAAGCCATGAAGACTAAGCACCAGGTGGCCTTGGCAACATGGCAGGTATCTGTTCCTGGGGCTAGAGACCCCTGAGTTGTTAAACTAGGGTCACTGGTTCGGCCTCAAATGACAAGTTTTAATTCCCTGAAGAATTCCCAGAAATACCTAGAAGAATTTTTCAAAGACCAGAAAATTTCTGCTCAAGCAGGTAGGGATTTGGGGCTAATGACTTTCAGGAACTGACTTTAATGCTACTGTATTAATCTTCAGACTGATGAAGTCACAAGTGTAGGAAATTAAAAAAACAAACGAATGTAAGCACCTCAAATTTTATAAACAGCAACACATTTCTTTGAATGTATTTCCTGGTCAACCTGACCATCCAAAGACATGTTTTAATACACGCCAAAATCATTAGCATATGCATAGACATAAGACATGGCCATTCTTAAATATTGAAAACTGAGCTGTACTGTTCACCCGGAAAAATGTTTTGATGCCTCAGTTAATTAGAAGTGCTGCTTACTTCTCTGGCTTCTAAGCAGACCACTGATGGGCTTTTGTCCTTTGTAAGAATTTTTTTAACTTTATCCCTTTACTTTATAAAATTATAAGGTGTGAGTCTGAAGATGAAAAGAAAAAGAATGGTAGGAAGAAACTCAAAGTTCTCAAGTCTTCAAAATGCAAATAAAAAAAATATAGAGGAAATAATTAGTGTTTGTTAGTATACAGTCTGGCTTTCCGGCCTGGATTTTTTTTTAAAGAGCAAGCATTTTTTCACAATGTTTGTCAAGACCATTAAATTTAATAACAATCAATCTTGCAAGCTAGTCATTAATTCTGTAATTGTAGATATAAAAAATGCTCTAGCCTAACAGAAATTGGTTTCCAATGGCATGTTAGATGATCCAATGAGAATTCTACAAAGCCTATCCAAACTTGCTATCCATATGAAAACTAACAGTTTAATGAGCAAGAGTATAATGATCAATCAGCTTGTGACCTGATGCTCTCAGGATACTTAATTTGTAATCCAAAGGTAAAATCCACATATTTGAAAACTGACAAATCAGCTGAGAAAACGTAATTCTAAACTCATTCGGAAGAGGTAAATGTTAACCATTTTACTTGGTAGTTGAAAGTAGAGATTTATTCTCTATGGCCCTCAGTTTTTGCCTATATGTGTCTGTGTGTATACATCTGCATATTTGCATGTATGTGGTATATAATGCTATTGTATATATGCAAAGGCGACATTGTATGACTCACTAGCAACATGCCATAGCATGTCTTACTGGGAATGACAGCAGATTTGTATCAATCTATTCATATGCTGATGTTCATGTATTTTCAAGATGGCTAACTGAGGGACATATTTTTACCAATGAAAGATTCATCCCAATTAAAAAGCCAAAATTTGGAAATGAGGGTAAAAATACTGCAATTCAGTGTAGGCTTTTGTTCCAAAAAGTGGTAGAAATCTATTTGTTGAGGCTTGGTCCTCATATTTATTTTACATGCCAAGTATAAACATAGTTTTATAAGCTAAGAAAGATCATTTCCACCTAAATATAAAAATTCTAGAAAGTCACAGCCTCTTTTTCAGCCATTTCTCCCTCTCTTTGATTAGCTAGACATCCAGATTTAGTCGAGGCATATTTGCCTATCGAAGAATAGTATCATCTACAAATGATTACTTCGGTTGCACCATGTTTCATATTTCTAAGAGTTTTCGTGTCCCGTAACTGAATACAGTAAGATGGAAGTACAATACCTTGAGCTGGAGAGTCCAGAGTGTACAGCAGATGTTTAACAGAGTTATGGATAGTTTTGAAACCTTCGTTAGTTGTGACATGTGGATAAACCTTCTGCACGACCAGCAGCGCGCTAACAAGTTGAAAAACAAACCAGATCGCATTGTTCAGGGTTTGCAGACAAAAACAAAAGGTTAATTCAAGGAGAAAATGATAACAGTATAGAAAATTATTCTTATAGCATAACAGACAAGATGCTGCTTTTGTCACTTAATTACTTGTTTGTCTGTTCATCCACAAAATCCCCCCAAAATGTTCTTGAACCAGACAGAGCGTTTTAAGATGTTTCCCAGATTCTAAAGACTCGGGAACTCAACAGCCTATAAGTAAGGGAGTAAAATTCACATCAGTTGTTTCTGTTAAGACTAAAAGTGGTTAGGAATAGCTTTTTTCCAATGCAAAGGTTCCTTTTTTTCCTTTTTAAGGGAAAAATTAAATATTGGAAATTATTTTCATTAAAAATGATTTTCATTAAAAATCAAGCCCAGAGAGAAAGGAAACTGTTTCAGGAATAAAAATTATTTAAACATTTGATTAAAATTTATTTTTGCTAAACAAATGGTAATGTTCTCGAAAAAAAATGGAGCTTGTCCTAATTATAGACAGCATTCTAATCTCTAAGTGTCCCATATGCACTACTCCAGGGGTAGCTCAAAAGTAATAGAGACTAACTGGCATTATCTTCCTAGAATTTTTATGTTAAAAGTAAGATCGGCAGTCTGCACTTTCCAAGGCCAATCATAAAATTCACTTATATTGGAGTTCATTCCATATTTTCAAAAATGAATTTCTTTCTTAAGAAATGTCTTTTTTATCCATTTAAAAAAAGTTGTCACTGTACATCTGAATTCCCCAAATACTGTGATTTATATCAATAATCAAGGGGAATGCTTTAACTTACACGAGTAATAACTAGAACAACAGGCTTTATTAACAATCTGCCATCATAGGGTTAAATGTACAAATTAGCTAAGTTTTTCCCTATGTATCCTCGTCAACTAAAGGCTCACTCCAGCAATAGATATTGTATGTGCACATACTTTCATGGTTTTCTACAATATTTTTGAAATTTTTAATATTTAGATTAAGGTCATTTAATTTCAGTTCCCTAGCTATGAATAACAGCTGTATTTGGAAAAGTAAACTTTTAAAAAAGATTTTATTTATTTGTCAGAGAGAGGGCACAGCAGGGGCAGCAGCAGGCAGAGGGAGAAGCAGGCTCCCACTGAGCAAGGAGCCTGAGGACTCTGGGATCATGACCTGAGCCGAACGCAGATACTCAACTGACTGAGCCACCCAGGCATCCCTGGAAAAGTAAACTTTGAGTGTCTTCTAGTTTCTAGTATAGTATGAGGTACACATATAGGTATGTGCATATGTGTAAATAAATGTATATATAATTTTATTTAGTCCTCTATAATTCGCTAAAGTCCACTTTATTTGCCCTGTTTTACAATCAGAAAGCTAAAGCTCAAAAAATTAAACATAATGTAGACAAAGGTTACCCAGCTATTCGTAAGTACAGCTGATTTTGTCTAGTTTCAGAGTTTATGTTCTTTCCATTCTACATCTTGCCTCTGGCACAGAAACTTTGCCCCAACACTGCTGGGCGGGAAGAGGGCAGAACATTTCTGCACAGAGCCCACGGGCATTGTTAACTCGTTATTGTGTTTGGCCATAGAGGCACAGTTGTTTTTTTCATCTCTGCTCTATATACATAACAGTGGATACCTCAGGCATTTTTATATTTGCCCTAAGAATCTCCTGGTTCTCAGACTTTGGGGTGCTTCTGAATCCTGGTGACCATGGGGACCAGTTAGATGGTCTCAGGTTATAGACTTCTGCCAGCCTTCACCCAAGCTGGCCCTCTGCCTGAATCACCTGCTCTGCTGTCTCACAGTAACACCTTCAAAGACTGAACAATTGGCAATCTCATTATAACTGTGAGCATTACTGTTATTAATATCATTAATAAAATGTCAGTAGAGTTAATTCATCTTTTTCTAACAAAACGTTTAACTAAAAAATAGATACCCAGCCCTCATACTCTCTGAAATCCTTTGAACCATTTATTGATTAAAATGTTTTTATTTTATTTCATAGATTTTCCCCTGCTCTTTATTGTATAAAAATGGAAGTTATCCAAAAAGTCACCTTGTAAGTAAAGATAATTTTATGAAAGAATTTTCATGATTTGTATTTCTTCACAGCTTTCTATAAATGGTGACAAGCACATATAATTTTTCCATATATACTTCTTGAATTTTTTGAGATTGCTCATTTTTGCTAATTTCTGTCATGAGATTAACATTACGTAATCTGGTTTTGGTGATGGGTTAATAATGATGTATAACTTGGGGCGCCTGGGTGGCTCAGTCATTAAGTGTCTGCCTTCAGCCCAGGGCGTGATCCCAGGGTCCTGGGATCGAGCTCCTCATCGGGCTCCCTGCTCCACTGGAAGCCTGCTTCTTCCTCTCCCACTCCGCCTGCTTGTGTTCCCTCTCTCACTGGCTGTCTCTCTCTGTCAAATAAATAAATAAAATCTTAAAAAAAAAAACATGATGTACAACTCAAATAAATAAAAAGCTGTTGAAGAAAATGACTGAAGTTTTTGTGGGGTTCCTTTATCTCTATTACTTGATCAACAAGGATAAGATAAACCAATGAGAACTTAATTTGGTATACAGTAATTTATGTGAGGAAATTATGGCTCTTATAACACTAACAGTTTAATAATAATAAAAAAGATTTATCTTTAAAAAATGGCTTAAAAAGCGCCCTCCAACAGAAATATAATGCAAGCCACATATTTAAATGTTATAGTAGTCATGTTAAAACAGTTAAAAGAAACAGATGAAATTAATTTTAATAAAATATCCTATTGACCCAATCCATCCAAAATATTATCACTTCAATAGCTAATCAATATCAAAAGTATTTATGGAGCATCTCAACTCTGATGCTCAATTTTCACTGAAAATATTTAATCTCAGCAAGTGTGGGTGGCTCAGTTGGTTAAGCAGTTGACTCTTGATTTCGGTTCAGGTCATGATCTCAGGGTCCTGGGGAGGACTGCTTGAGGCCTCAGAGGGGACTGGGGAACTCAGAGGGGAGTCTGCTTGAGGATTTCTCTCGCTCTCCCCCTCTGCCCCTACCCCTGCTTGTGCATGTAGATGCTCTCTCTCTAAAAAGTCTTAAAAAAAAAAAAAGAAAATATTTAATCTGTATTTAGATTTCATTATAATGACACATGAAAACCATTAAATGAATCAAATATCAGTGTTTACAATTTAAATAAAGTTAAAAATTCAGAGTTTTAGTCAAAATCCACATTAGAAAGCTATATTAGATAGCCAAAGGTTATAGTATTAGAAAGAACAAGTGTATAAATTAGCAACAAAAAACCAAATTAAATATTTGCAACTTAAAAAAAGAGTTGTTTAAAGTCAAATGTCATTTACCTTTTTTTTTTCCAGTGGGGGGAGGGGCAGAGGGCGAGAGAGAGAGAATCCCAAGCAGGCTCCAACACAGAGCCCTACCCTGGGTTCAACCTCACAACCATGAGATCATGAACTGAGCCAAAATCAAGAGTGGGATATTTAACCTACTGAGCCACCCAAGTGCCTGATATGTCATTTACTTTAAAATATTTGAAGCTATTTCTGTCTTCTTTTTCATTATTATGTAGACTGGTTTACAACATTTGTCATCATTACCAGACAGCACGCTCTATTGCATAATGCTATATAATATGTAATAATTTTCTTTTAAATTTTAAGATAATTAAAATAACCACAAAAAATGACCATCCTCTATAATTTACTTCACCAAAATAATGCCTAAAATATTTTATTTACTTATTTATTTTTAACCCTAAATTATTTTTTGGATCTCCTATGTTCTATAGAATATTATTCAGTGGGATTTTTGTTTTTTATTTGTTGTTTCTTAACCAAATTTCATTGAGGTATAACTCACACACAATAATACGCACCTATTTTAGGTGATAATTCAGTGAGTTTTAACACATGTATACACTCTCATAGCCGCCATGCTAATAATATACAAAGCACTTCAATAATCCCCAGAAAGTTTCCTTGTACTCCCACCATTGTTCTGGGATCCACTGATCAAATTTGTAACACTATAAATTATTAATTCTATCATTTGAGAACTTCATATAAATGGGGTAATATCTAGACATCCAGTAGGTATTATTTTTGGGGGGCAGGTGGAGTGTTTACATTCTTTTGCCAGCATAATATTCATAATATTTATTTACATTATTGTGTGATTTGGTAATCTGTTTTTCTTGTTGAGTAGTTTCAATGTATAAACAAACTATAATTCTTTTGTATTTCTATTTATGGATATTTGTTCTTTCCCCCCAATTTTTAGCTATTACAGATAAATCTGTAAACATAGCATACAAGTCTTCATGTGGGCATATGTTTTCATTTTCTTGGGTAAATATCCAAGAGTAGAATGCTACATCATATGGGCCTACTGTCAACTTCATTAGAAGCTATCATACTGTTTTCCAGAGTTCTATTTGTTCTACATTTTTGCCAACAATTGGGGGTTGTCCATCTTTTAAAATTTTATCCATTCTAGTGAGTGTGTAGTTATGTTTTACTGTGGTCGGTTTATTACCTTGACTCTTTTTTATTGCTATGTTGTATGATTCAAATGATTCTCCTTCTCCTTTAACTGATTTACCTGTTTGCTTGTTAAGACAGAATATAAATACGAGCAAGAGGATGAAGTGCCAAAATTCTGGGTGAAAATTACCCTACGTGCTAAAATGAGGACCAGTCTAGAGAACCGAACTTCTTAATATCTTGTTTCTTTTGTAATTTACTTATGATGGGCTATTGTGGAAAAAGCATAGCTCTTGGATTCAGATTCCTTGACTTCAGGTCCTACCTTTGTCACTTACTAGTTCTTGAACCTTGGGAAAGTCATTGGAAAGGGCTTGTTTCCTCTTCTAAAAAATGGGGATATCTGTTGTCTCAATTTCAAAGCATTGTTGTGGGATCAAATGAGATTAATGTACCAACATAAGGTCTTATTACAAGGTCTTTGAACAAACATAAGCTCTTGGAAGCTTTCCAAAGAATATGAGAACACTCTCTTCTGGTACCTCAGACATTAGGGACAGAATACATTGCGCTCTTAATGACATATCAGAGAGGCAGCCTGGATTCTGGAGTTAGAAAACCTAGGTTTAAACCCTCCTTGCTGTATAATCATCAAATACTTAATTTTCATGACCTTCTTATTACCTCCTTTACAAAGTAACTAATAGTTTAGTTGTCGGATTGAATGTGGTATATATAAAGGGCTCAGTAAAGTGGTATGTAACAGACACAATAATTGATAGTTGTTGATGTAGTGTTGCTGTTGTTCTTTTTAATGCACATTTCCAAATTAACTAGACAGGAGTCAAAGTCGAAACCTAAGTACAAGTCCATTAAATTTTAAATGCTGGCTACATTCTGAACTTTTTATAAGGAAAGTAGCCTTTAAAGGGGGTTTCTCCTGCAAAAATAATTTCAAATTTTTGGTCATATTATGTCAAATAAAGCCAACCTAATATGCAGGTTTAGAAAGAGCATTTACAGGTTGGCTGCACGTGCGGGGAGCCAACCCCACTGAGGTAGCCCAGTTTAAAACTCCAACCAAAAGGTGGTTTTATACTGGATGGTATCAACTCAAACCCAATGGGACAGTTTATTCTTGGGCATTTTAAATGCTATATGCAGAGTTCTGGTTGTCCCTGAATGAGCCTGAGCCAATGTAATCTACTACTGGTCCCGCTACACACCTCCTTTTCAGAAGGTCTGCAATAACAACCGACAATAGATTTGTTAAGATCAGTGTCCCTCCTCACTCCCTCGTATACTCTTGGATAACCCTGATGACTGCAGTGTGTGTTTTTTCTTTGCTTCACTAATGCCCTAAATAATAAAAAAATTTTAAAAAAGACCTATTTGTCCCCCTTCATTCTTATATTTTCTTACCTGTTTGCATTTCGAAGAACATCAAGTAGACTGCTTAGTGTTGTATCATTCTGGAGCACATTCGGAAAAGTGGAAAGAAGCTGCCACACAGCGGTCTGCTCTTGGACTTGTGAGAAGAAGGACAGCATTTTGACTATTTCCAGAAATACTGTCTTCTGGTTGTTGGGATCACTTGATACCTTACAAAATGACAGACAGGGAAAAATGGGAATTCAGTATTTGTAATCACATGGCGTACTGTTTTCAAAAGTATTAAAAATTTAGATTTTCACGTAATTCTGATTGTCATATAGTTTTAAGTCATTCTTTACTTGGAAAAATTATAACCATTTCTAATATCCTTAAACATAATTGGATTTTTTCCTATACCTCCAGAAATTTTGGTTAACAGAGCTGTATTTATACAAAATATTTTAAATTGCATTTTTGGAAATAAAATTAATTTCTTAAAATGAAATTATCTTCTGAGTAATGTTTTTGCTTTTCCCTAGGATCTGGTTTAGGACTTCTAGACATATCTTCTCTGTATCTATTAGCAGACTTTATATTATTTATTATTTGGGTTCAGAACCCTTAAATCTACTATATTTGCTAATATAACTACACAAACAAACATACTTAATGGAAGAAAATATTTCCAAAGTTCTGCAGCCATACCAGGAACTTTAGTTATAGTAAATGATTTATAGTGAGGGAACCTATGTAATAATCACATCTTATATTATTAGCAAACAAATAAAAACCGTGACTTTTGCTCCTGCTCTGGATCATAGGATCCAGCAAGTACTTTCAAAGTAAAGTATTTCTTCATTACATTCCCACCCAAAGTAATTTTCTTAATAAACTCATTTATACTGGTAAAGTCAGGCTTTTGTTCAGTTGTAATTCTAGCTCTTTCATGTCGAGAATGTGATTTTTGAACAATGTATTCTTAAGCATACATTCTACCCTACATGACTACTGAATTTGTTTAGAAAGCATTTTAAGTGCTCTGTGTTGAATTTGGGTTATTATTAACAGTGTCTCTAATCTGGTGCACTAGAAAACTCAGATTACTAAAGGTAATTCAAGCATTCTGGTACTTAACAAAAATTACAATAAAATTCAGAGAATCAAGAAGATAAAATTTTGAGAAAATTCTGAGTGTTTTTGTGGTCTTTCATTGTATGTGGGGTTTCATTAAATAAAGACTATGGGTGACTTTTCTACATATCGTAGTTTAAGAATAGCACATAAAAGTGGTCATTACTACTTTACAGTACAAAGTCCTTGTCCCTAATGTAAAATGTTTTGAGGAGAGGGATATATTGTTTCATCAAAATTCAGCTTTTCAAAGTAGGTTTGATGTTAGTGAGAAAAATTAAAAAGATAACCCATTATTCTAATTTCTGAGAGTTATATGGCTCCAATAGTTAAATTATTAAACTGACACTACCTTTAAATGGAAAGCAGACATGACTTAGAATTAGATATTGTGTGTGAATCTCTGTGTGAGGAATCCGTGCCAAGGGTGAGCACATATTCCAGTCAGCATTTCCCAGTCCATGTGGGCTATGGACTTAACTCCAACTCAAGTTGAATCACTTTGTGGATACGAGAATGGAAACAATACATTTCCTTTCATTGCTTAAGAGGTCTTGATCAAATTACAATATTTACACTCACCTGAGAGAATTGGTTTGTTAGTTCATGGAGAGAAGACTCTAAAAAGGTCATATTGGATAGGCAAAATTTGTTAAAAACGTTTTTCCCTAGAGTTGTCCAAGAGAAGGCGTAATGAACGGTATAGTCTGGATAGCTCTCACACAGTTCTCTTCGTATGTCTTCTGAAGTTGAATTTTGCTCTAACAGCTAAAAATATGTGTGAGAAGAGTGGGATAAGAATGTTAATAAATATAGATACAAAGTAGTCTAGTCTTCAAGGAAACTGACTTGCCTTCACAATCACCATTTTAAGGCCCTGCATTATATCTAGTATTAAAATAACACTAAAATACATTTGGTTTATTTATGAAAAGTTACAAGAGAATGTGTGAATGTGTTAATTCTTGTCATTGTTACGCTTTAAATGAGTCATATATGATTTGTTTAACTGAGCTAATTTCCTGTCTCTGACCAGAGAAACTAAATGCACCAGATCTTTTCTGACAAAAATCTTCAGATTAAAAAACCTGAGTTTTTCCGGGGCACTTAGCAGACTTGGGTGTCCTAACTCTTTGTGACACTTCACGGGGAAACTGGCTGCCATCTTTGGAAGACTTCCAGAGAAGATGAGCTTTGGTATCTAACACCCATAATGTTTTTTTAGAGAGGTGGACCAACATGGATTATGTTTCATTTATAAAGCAAATATTCCATTTAGGAATTACACATATGAAGAGAAAAGGGAAACATATACATGAAGATACATAAAAGTATATAATTAACAACAGCAATAATTGAAAAGCGTTTTCATAACGGAATCCTACATCCTCCGTATATTTCACAGCACAGACCAGTCACAGACACCAGACACAGCACTAATTTCGGGTATAATAGTGATCACATTCACCATTTTAAGCTGTTTAGGTATTTACAGAGCCAATTAATATTTAGTTATAATGTTTAATGGGTCCTTCCTAACAATTAATTCTTAAAACCCTGTGAGGTGAGGGCCAATTAACTTTATATTCCCCTTTAAGATTATGTCACAAAAGCTACACTCTGCCTTCCAGTGACGCAACTTCTAAGTGAATGGAACCAGACGGGATCCACTTATTATAGAATATACTCTAAATGCCAAGTCTTCTAGTCATTCATCCATATCTCTTTCTTAACATTACACATACACTCACTCCTAAATGATTTCTCTACTCATTTTTGCAAGGGTTGCAAAAAACAGTAGAGAAAGAAAGAGGAATCGGAGAGACTGCTGACACAGGCATCAATATGTCATCCTAATTTTTACATCCCTTCCCTGCTCCAACTACTCTAAAAATATGTATCTATACATAGAAAATTCATTTTTGACTTATCTCCACTGGATATACGACTCTGTGCTGCCTCACAAAATTCTGAAATTTCATTCCATATGAGAAAGGGAACTTGGGAGTTTCAATACAATGAAGCCGTATTTTTAAGAACAGTGTTGTTACTCTAGATATTAAAGAATTTAACTGATCCAATGAAGACTTTGTGCTTCTGGGAACTAATATGGAGGAAATAGAATAGAATAAAATAACTTTCTCCCATTTATATACTGGTCTGATTTAGGGAGCCTTTAAATTAGAATTAACTGAGCATATTGGGGGCTTCTTACGCCAAATAGGGAGTTTTAGGTATCTCAAAAATTATTCTTGTTAGAGCTAGACTTTCAACATCTAGACTAAACTGAATGGGAAAGTCTTCTATTTCAACCAGCACTGTCAGAATTGCCTTGATGGGTAATAGTGCCTTTCCTGGAATCCCTTTTTGCGTTGTCCTTTGGCTTGTTTATATAAACCAGTTTATTGAGAAGCCTCACTTACACAGAATGTTAATTCAGAGGTAACAGAGACATATTAAGCAACAGAGGTTATGATCACTGGAATATGAACAGAAGTTAAAGCTATGTTCTATAACCTATGTTCCATCCAGGTGGAAGAAATGTCTACTGCATAAAACATGAATATATTATTTAATGTGCATATGTGTGCATGTGTGTAAGACAGAGAGAGATAGTGAGTGAAAGAGAGAGAAAGTCTATTAGCAAATGTTGAAAAACGATCTCTCTTTAATTTCTGAAGAGCACATAAAGCAAAGGCCAGCCAAATAAATGTATGAATCTGGCTGGATGAAAGATAGTAAGGAAAAGGGGGGATTGTGGTCAGTAGAAGGGTACCCATTCTGTCTAAAGGCATTCAAATTCAATTTCCTAAAATCCACCCGCCCCAACACATACACACATTTAGCTCACAGGCTGCCAGTTTATGCCTCTGATAGAAATTATTATTATTATTATTATTATTATTATTATTTGCAATCTGGAAGCTTAAAATAAGAAGGATGTATAGTTAAGCTCTCTAAACTATGCCAAAGAAAAGGATTTTACTACTTTAGGGAGATATTTTCCATAGCTTCAAATTTTGCAAAGGCATTATCAGTACGGATGAGGCAGCAAGTTTTGTATTAGAGCTTCATTTGCTGTCATATACCATTTTTCTTCCCTGTTTCAGAAAGTTAGGAGGTCATATATAATGCTACCCTATTTCTTACTAAAGGAAAATCTTAAGTTTGATTAAGGCACTTAACAGGGAAATAAATAAATGTCCGAGACCTTAAAGAATCCAGAATGTCTGAGAATTAAGCTGTTTTATGGAAGAGCTCCTGAGAGAAGAATCTTCCTGAGATGCTACTCCAAATGGGAGGGGGTCTCAAATCTCTTCCTATGTGGGAGGTCCTTTTATTAACCTCAGAGGCATTTGTTCAACTGCTGTTTATTATCAGTCCATTACAAAACTGAGTGAAATTACCTTTTCCAAATTAAGGATCCGGGCAAGGACTTGACTACCATTGAAAGTATCCGTTCTGGTACTTTCCAAAACAGAACGTGGACTGGGAAATACTGTGGCTGTAACAGAAGAAAGAATAGATTAGCATTCTAAACAGATACACAAAAATGGGCAGATTCACATAAGAATCCATAAATATCACTTGTGCCCTTACATCCCCCACAGCAAGAATGTGCTCAAATACGCATCTTCCATGAAAGTTTTGTACTGGCAAAATGGCAAATCCCATCATTATTTCTTTTCACATAAAATTGTGATGGTTTTGGTCTGCTCTTGGGTTTTTTCCAATCATTTTAGATGTCATTTGCTTTCATTCCAGTTTATGTCATTAAACTTCATCACCAATATTATTGCCTAATAAAGTGAATCATTTCTGTGTAGGCTTAGAGGACTTGAGGTGCCTCTACGAGCTCCACAGATCCATCATATCTAACATCTGTTCAAAGGATCTGCCAATGCACATCTGGTGATAATGGTTGTCTTTTTAATTATTCAATTGGGAGGCTGAAATCTGCTTAGGATCATAAATTCTTTCCTCCCCAAAGTGTTTTCTTTTGAAAGATATTTCAGATCAAATAAATGGGATGAAGCAATTAGTCCAAACTACAGCATACTGTAATTAAGTAATTCTCAAAGTAGCCTCGTCTAGTACTATTTATGATGTGGCAGGTGTCCTGGGTTAGGAGCATTAGCTAGAAGATTATGTTCATACCTATACAGCACGGATGTTCAGTAAGCTAGTATGTTACCTTTCAGAAATTCTCGACAGAGACACTTTGTTATACTCACAGCAAAGAACCTTAGTATTCAAAGATACAGTGATCTATCATCGGGAGGGCCCATCTAGGTTTTGTTATAACGCCTGTGGGGCTGCAGAATTTACCAACCGATTCCTCTGGATCAGGCAATACATTTGTGAGATGAGCGGCCAGAGTAGAAACATAATCTGTGGCTACTGAGCAAAGCAAAGCTTACTGGACCACAACACTATGATCTTCCTACTGTGCTTTAAGCTACCCAGCCAAATACCCTCAGATCATTCACAACAGAACATTAACTCCTCAGAACCACTCACTACTGTATTCCTGCTACATTAATGCAGGACCTTAGTCATTTGGTCCATCAACTTGCACTGGATTGTTATTTAAAGTCATAGTTTTTTGTTTGTTTATTTGCCTATAGTTCACATACAAGGTTACATTAGTTTTAGGTGCACAACACAGTGAGTCAACTTCTCTATATGTTATGCTATGCTCTCTCATCTGTCACCATACAACAATACTACAATCTCATTGACTTTATTCCTTACTCTGTGACCTTTATTGCTGTGACTTATTTATTTCATAAATGGAAGCTTATATTTCCCACACCCCTTCACCTATTTTGTCTGTCCCCCCACGTCCTTCCCTCTGGCAACCATCAGTTTGTTCTCTGATTTATAGGGCTGATTCTTCTTGTTTGTTTATTCATCTATTTTGTTTTTTAGATTTCACTTCTGAATGAAATGATATGGTATTTGTCTCTCTGTGTGTGTGTGTATCACATCTTCTTTATCCATTTATCTATCAGTGAAAACAGGATGCTGCCATGTCTTGGCTACTTTAAATAATGCGACAATAAACACAGGGGTGCATATATCTTTTCAAATTAGTATTTTATTTTATTTGAGTAAATATCCAGTAGTAGAATTATTGGATCATGTGGTATTTCTATTTTTAATTTTCTGAGGAACCTCCATACTGTTTTCCACAGTAGCCACCAACTTACACAACGTTACAGAACCTTACATATCCCATGGCATTTTTAAGAGTACTTCTTTTTTTCCAGAGCACCAATCATGTTCCAAACACACAGGAATCTTTGTTCCATTCACTAATAAATCCCCAGGACATAAGACTGAGCTTACCTGATAGTAGGCATCCAATAAATATTTGTCAAATAAATGTAAAACAGTCCTGCTGTTTTGAGAGTTTATTCTCAATTTATGGCTTCTAATGAGTGTCTCATGACCATTTGCATCAGAATTACTTGGGTGTAAGGCTCAGGCAGCTCAGCTGGAAGGTTTTCGGCACACTGAAGTGTGAAGGCCCCTGGCCTAGCTTTAAAGGAAGCACACAGTCCCACTGAGAGACTGTGATACTAAGCACTGAAGGGGAGGAACAAGGGTATAGTGGAAAGAGTACCAGCTTGGCTGCGGCTCTAGAATCAAGTCTGATGGAGAAGCATAGACAGGGCAGGTAACTCTGTTGGGCCTCAGAGTCCTCATTTCTAAAATGTAAAGTTTGGGTAAATCTCTGAGATTTCACCTAATAACTTTTTTTTTTTCTAATAGAAGTATAATTAACATACAGTGCTATATTAGTTTCAGGTGTACAATATGGTGATTCAACAATTCTATACTCGGTGCTCATCAAGATGAGTGATCCCGTTTATTTCATCCCTCCTGCCCCACTCACCTCCCCTCTGGCAACAACCAGTTGGTTCTCTGTATTTAAGAATCTGTTTTTTAGTTTCCCTTTTTTCTTTGTTTGTTCATCTGTTTCTTAAATTCCATATAGGAGTGAAATCGTATGGTATTTGTCTTTCTCTGACTTATTTCACTTAATATTATACCCTTTAGGTCCATCCATATTGTTGCAAATGGTAATTTTTTTTTATTACTGGGCTTTCTAACCATCCCAGCATCATCTAATTGCAGACAACTGGAGTCCCTAGCCAATTCTGGGAAGCTGTGTAATTCTCAACATCATATTTAGTACCGTCTAGGCTTTTGCTCCTAAAGTATTTTAGTAAGAACTTAATTTCCAATTATTCTCAAGAACTTTGTGTAATTGCACTGCCACACTCAGGCAACCTTAAGGAATATTTACATCTCTTGGGAATATTCTAGGCATTCCATCTCTGTTTGAAAAGTTAAAACATCACCCTTTCAAAGATTAGACCTTGCTGGCTCTTCCAAGAGGCCTACCCTAAACTCAACAGAAGAGAATAGCTTACCAAGTGATGTGTGCCTTCTTTCTGGAACTTTGGTGCTCTGGAGGGATAAATTGCTGTCCTTCTCCAGGTTGGATGACTTTCTCAGAATTTCACTAGTGAAGAAAAAGCAGGAACTCTGTAACTTCATCCACATTAATTTCCGTTAGTTACAGCAATGGATTATGTGGCATATTGCAGGGCTCTCCAAGGACCTACAAATTTTTAATCTACTTTCCAGGATTGTAATGGAAGAACTCACCTAACCATACACCAATGAATATATAAGGTGTCCTACAAGGTAAATTTTTATTCAGAGAAAATGGCCTAGATGAGGTTTAAAATAGTTATTTTTACTTTAATCTTATAAAAAGGAAATTATTTTAAAAAGACATTAGAGCTAAATATTGAAAGTAATCATGACACACACACACACACACACACACACACACACACACATATATTTTTTCCTTTTAAACAGATGATGGACCCCAAATAGGTAAGAGCCCAACGGAGCTTCAGGGACTGCTTATTTGTCAACCTTGAAAGAAAAACAAGTTTTATATGTTAAATTATAGATGGCATTTTTGAAGATTATCAAAACTGAATACTTATAAGACAGATTCAAGGAAGAAAGAAGGAACACACATTTACTGAGTATCTAGTCTGTGCCAAGTCCTGTGGCTGCTGTCATTACAGGTGGCACCAGGTGTTAAAGGAATGTATAATGATGTAAGTAGATCTTTTATTGTACTGAACGTATCAATGTGGTAATAATAGCACTGTGGTGCCTGGAATCCCCATACATCGTGATCACACTAGCTTCTGGAAGAAAACATTACTGGACCTTTAGTAACCTTCCTTATAAAAATTCACTGCCTTTTGATTATCAAAATGGAAATACTTGATATACCTAAAGTAAATGCCTAAAATAAATGTATATATTTCAAGAGTGAAACCAGTCCAGATGCCTGGATGTGAATACTTTTTGGAATCCCTAAAAGTTGGTGAATTTTGTGTAGTTGTTTACAAAAAACCTTATTTAAGATATATAAGGACAGATATAAAAATACAATAGTGACAAAGCAAGAAGTTCTATTCACTGCTGTGGTTCAATTTAACCTCCTTTTTAGAGGTAAGATCTGAATCATGGTTCCAGGGTACTTTGTGATTTATAATTGGGATTTTTTTCTTTTAGTCTGTCCTTTTAGTAAAAATGATAAGAAGAGGTGATATTTGTTTTCATTCCCTAGTGTTTTTCCAATATTCTCTGTAAAATGCACTGGTTGCTCCAAAAGTTCTGCATTCTTAATGTATATCTGAATTATTCATGACCATGACTGTATTCTCCTAAATCTTTTTACATTCCTTATGCTGACTATTTGTATGGGAAAGCTGCTCAGATAAAAATAAGAACTGACCTGTACATTTTCCCTTCTCTCAACAGAAGTTTTAGAAAGTTTGAGGAAGTCGGGTTCACTTTTCTTTTTCACAACATTTTTTTTTTTTTTTAGTTAGGCTTGAAATACTATGAATATCAACACATTTTGAAAATAAAGG
This sequence comes from Ailuropoda melanoleuca, assembly GCF_002007445.2. NCBI lineage: Eukaryota > Metazoa > Chordata > Mammalia > Carnivora > Ursidae > Ailuropoda > Ailuropoda melanoleuca. The sequence continues at coordinate 177,682,841 of NC_048219.1, forward strand.
GGAAAACTGCCTTCATAAAAATTTTAAGGAACAGGGACAGCACCAAAAACCAAAGGGAGAATAACGAAGATCAACATGAGCAAAGAAGGAGCAAGAGAAAACAGAGACTGAATAATAAATGGGAGTGGTAGAGAAAAATAGAAGAGGTGATAGGAAACAAGAAAATGTAAGTTTAGAGAAGCAAAAGCTGCATCTACTAGACAGAGGACACCTTGCCCATCTTCCCACATTCAGAGAAGCAACCTAAAACTACTCCTTCAAATATTCTTTAAAGACCAAAGAAAGACAAGCTGTTCCCTTTCCCAGCACGCCACTGGCTCAGCAGGTCTCAATTTGCTCAACAGTAAAATGGGCTGCTTCCAGACAAGCAACCATGGAGGCCTCTCTTCTAATAGATCTGTCATTGACCACGGGAAGTACCCATGGTTACATGGTCCCTCATGAATACATATTACAAGAGTGGGGAGGTGATCCCTCTCCTTGTATGTGGCTTTGCTGTGCGTTTTTTTTGGGGTGAGAGATGAGGATATTAAGTGGGCTTTGCTGTTCAACTTCCTACAAATCCCCCCCACCCCAGTTTTATTTTGTATTCACAAAATGTGGTGTGACAGCATATGTCCACTGTCACTGCACAACAAAAACTATTTTTTTTGATGTTTTTCAAATTTTTTTTTAAAGATTTTTTAATTTCTTTATTCGACAGAGATAGAGACAGCCAGCGAGAGAGGGAACACAAGCAGGGGGAGTGGGAGAGGAAGAAGCAGGCTCACAGAGGAAGAGCCTGATGTGGGACCCAATCCCACAACGCCGGGATCACGCCCTGAGCCGAAGGCAGACGCTTAACTGCTGTGCCACCCAGGCGCCCCAACAAAAACTATTGTCTTTAAACTCTAAAAATGGAAACTACAAAATAAATGTACAAGAGAGCACTGTGGGTAAAAAGATGAATTAAGGTTATATATTGAAATGCAGTTTACTTCACCCAAGCAAAGGTAATTAATTCTTTTAAGTCCCTATTAAATTACTAATGCACCAATGGAACAGAATAGAGGCTCCACGAATGGACCCTCGGCTCTATGGGCAACTAATCTTTGACAAAGCAGGAAAAAACAACCAGCGGAAAAAAGACAGTCTCTTCAATAAATGGTGCTGGGAAAATTGGACAACTATATGCAAAAGAATGAAACTTGACCACTTTCTCACACCATACCCAAAGATAAACTCCAAATGGATGAAAGACCTCGACGTGAGACAGGAATCCATCAAAATCCTAGAGGAGAACATAGGCAACAACCTCTACGACATCGGCCAGAGCAACCTTTTTCATGACACATCTCCAAAGGCAAGAGAAACAACAGAAAAAATGAACTTGTGGGATTTCATCAAGAAGAAAATTTTCTGCACAGCAAAGAAAACTGTCATTAAAACAAAGAGGCAACCCATGGAATGGGAGAAGATATTTGCAAATGACACTACAGATAACAGACTAGTATCCAAGATCTACAAGGAACTTCTCAAACTCAGTACACGAGAAACAAATAATCAAATCAAAAAATGGGCAGAAGATATGAACAGACACTTTTCCAAAGAAGACATACAGATGGCTAACAGACACATGAAAAAAATTTTCAAAATCATTAGCCATCAGGGAAATTCAAATCAAAACCACCTTACTCCAGTTAGAATGGCAAAAATGGACAAGGCAAGAAACAACAAATGTTGGAGAGGATGTGGAGAAAGGGGATCCCTCTTACACTGTTGGTGGGAATGCAAGTTGGTACAGCCACTTTGGAAAACAGTGTGGAGGTCCCTCAAAAAGTTAAAAATAGAGCTACCCTATGACCCAGCAATTGCACTACTGGGTATTTACCCCAAAGATACAGATGTAGTGAAGAGAAGAGCCATATGCACCCCAATGTTCATAGAAGCATTGTCCACAATAGCTAAATTGTGGAAGGAGCCGAGATGCCCTTCAACAGACGAATGGATAAAGAAGATGTGGTCCATATATACAATGGAATATCACTCGCCATCAAAAAGAACGATTTCACAACATTTGCAGCAACATGGATAGGACTGGAGGAGATTATGCTAAGTGAAATAAGTCAGCCAGAGAAAGACAATTATCATACGGTTTCACTCATTTGTGGAACATAAGGAATAGCAGGGAGATCGGTAGGAGAAGGAAGGGAAGAATGAAGGGGGGGGGGTAAACAGAAGGGGGAATGAACTACGAGAGACTATGGACTCTGGGAAACAAACTGAGGGCTTCAGAGGGGAAGGGGGTGAAGGATTGGGATAGGCCGGTGATGGGTATTAAGGAGGGCCTGTATTGCATTGAGCACTGGTTGTTATATGCAGACAATGAATCATGGAACACTACATTAAAAACTAATGATGTACTGTATGGTGACTAATATTATCATAATAAAAAATTTAAAAAAATTACTAATGCTGGGCAGGAAGGTAGTCAGTACTACTGAGTTAATGGTACTCTCTGAACTTTCTCATTAGCATGACCACACTTATAGACAGAGTACAACAGCCGTGGAACGAGAGGTGAGAAACAGTACTCTCTCCATGCATACCGACTCTTAGTGCATTCTGTTTGTGCACCTATTCCTACCACTTCGCCATTTTAGGCAGTGACATCTTTGGAAGGAGGCACCAGGTATCATTCATCTTCTTATTACAAACACCTAGCATAGTATTAGACCATAAGATCAGATGACTGATTAAATAAAAAGAGACAGTAATGCTGGGGTGTGGCAGAAAGTGCTCTGGAGTTAGAAGATACCTCTGGAATCCCCGCTCCACCACTTCCTAAAACACTTCAGTCATTGCCTTCCTCATCTGCAAATTAGGAATGACATACCTACCTTGCAAGAGTTGTGAGTACTACACAGATGTGCTTATCCAGTGCCTGTCTGGGTCCTGTCATTCTAGGCACTCAAAAATATTAACTGTCAAAAAATAATGGCACAGGCACAATCTTCAGGATGGAGCTGAAGTCCCATTCTTATGCATCTGTGCTCCAGATATAATCCCTCTGAAATACTAGAAACTTCAAAATCTCCGGACACCAAATGGATGTACCCTTATTATTTACAGATCTGGACCTGTAAGCATTGGCTAGTGAGTAGGACAAGGAAAAGGATCTCACCCCGGGTTTTGTAATCCCTTTTTCATTTTATTATTTATTTATAAGTTTACTTATGAAAGGAGTTTTTCATTTGTAGTGATGATTAGTTTTTCCATTCTGTTTTTTTTTAAAGATTGTATTTATTTATTTGACAGAGATAGAGACAGCCAGCGAGAGAGGGAACACAAGCAGGGGGAGTGGGAGAGGAAGAAGCAGGCTCCCAGCAGAGGAACCCGATGTGGGCCTGGATCCCAGAACACCAGGATCACACCCTGGGCCGAAGGCAGACGCTTAATGACTGAGCCACCCAGGCGCCCCTTAGTTTTTCCATTCTTAAGCTATATAATTCTTCAGAAAAGACTACAATGTACTGCACTGGCAGATGGGAGGAGGCCTAGCACGTGGCAATCATTGAATACTAGATAATAAGGAATAGCATTTGGAAGAACAGATAGCTAAGGAAGCATATATTTTTAATTACTTAGCCCGCCCTCCATTGTTGCATATCTGTTTCTGCAAAGGTCCTTAAAGAGAAAACACCCAGGAATGGCATGGCAGACATTAATGTATAATCATGCACTGTACCTACCATATTTATTGATTAACTCACCAACATTTATTAAATTCCCACTACATATATAACATAATGGAATAGTCAAATGAAGAGTTATTTGACTAATAATGGTAGTTATTTGAGCTAATAATAATAGCTAAGTAAGGATATGCACAGGGGACAATGAGAACACATGACAGGGGCTGCTAAATCAGAGATCTAATTTGTGTTTCTTATAGAGCAAGATTCTAGAATCACAACCTTAATTCAAAGCTCTTCCTACCTTAAACATTTTCCTTCACCTTTTCACTAGCAGAGTGGTTCTCGACTGGGGGCAATTTTGGCCCCCTGACCAGCAGACATTTGGCAATGACTAGAGATGTGTTTTCTGCTTGTCACAACTGGGGGGGGGGTGCTACTGTGATCTAGGGGGTAAAGGACAGGGATGCTGCTGACCATCCTACAATGCACAGCACAACAAAGAATTATCTGACCCCAAGTAGCAATAGTGCTGATGTTGAAAAACCCTGCAATAGACTATTACAGATAAGATTCTGTGATGACTCATCCCCATTCCCACTCCCTAGGACGAACTCTGGAGACTTAAAAATCCTATTCAAGGAGGGCATGTGATGTAATGAGCACTGGGTATTATACAAGACTATGAATCACAGACCTGTACCTCTCAAACCAATAATACATTGTATGTTAATTAATTGACTTAAAATTTAAAAAAATGCTTTTTTTTTCTTTTTTTAAAAAAAAATCATTCCAACTTCCTAGAGATTGCTTGGCTTAGAGATAATGAAAAAAACAAAACAAAACAAAAAACAACAACAACCACCAAAAATCCTCTTCAAGAACTCCAAAAGCTCTGAGGAAGTCTCAGAGAATCTATCTCCTACTGGGTATTTCTGGGAAGAATATTAAAGCAAATGCAAAACTTAGAAACCCCCTGAATCCAGCACACAGGCTCACATGAGTCCACAAAATCCAACCCTCTAGGTGGGGCAAGAAAGCCTGCATTACATTTCCAAGTGGCCCATAGGATCTGTTAACTATGTTTCAAGGGCCCCAGATATTTGTACAGGACCCTGGGATGTCTAAGGGATTCTCCTGTATGGTGCTGGAGAAGTAGGTTCTGCCCCGGTGGCATTTATAGGTCCCAATTTTGGAATGGAATTCAATGAAAGAAACAGCTCAGATTCAAATGTTAAATTTAAGATACTGGAAGGGAAACTAGGCCCAGAGTAGATTTTTCGTCTTCTCAGACATGTCTACCAACAGCAACATTTGTGAAATGTCACATTTATAGATATCATCATAATGGTAGAATTTATGCACTCACACTGGATGTCTATTTCCTGTGAGTGGAAAAGATTACCTGTGTAGGTGGTATCCATGTGTGCCACGGTAAATTTTGTCTATAAAAAGAATTACTTTCAGGGAAGGCACATATGGCAAGCCCTAGAAAGAAAATTCTGACATTCTTTTTTGCCTCTAAGGGTTAGTTAAACTTTTTATATTTTCCCCCCTTTTCCCCAGAATAATTACACAGGTATATAATGACACCTGGAAAGAAGATAGGAGATGTGCTCTAGGCCAGTTCTGATCTCAGCTTCAGACGACATTTATTATTGACTTCTAGCTACAAATAAAGACACTGTATGCCATTGAGGCCCCCTTACTGAGTTGATGCAGCTGTCCTTCTTGGCTACAACCAAGCAGATGCCATTCACAGGAAAATCTTAATTTTTTTCATTGTTCTCTTCTATTTCATCTTAATGTTCATTCTTTCAGAATCATCTGTGCTTCAGATATAATCCCTGCTTGCCCATGTTTAAAATATATGTCTTTTCTAGGTGGCCCGCTAACCAATCCAAAAACCTTTATTAAGATGTTAAGTTTTAAAAATGTCTTAGTATGTTCCTCTGTCCTAGGATTTTTTTTTTATTCTTAGGAGGAACTTTAGAGATATGTATCTGAACTAATACCTTCGAAAAGTTTTTAAAGGTACTATGATGGACAGATGAGGAAATGTCTTAGGGGGTAGATGTGTGTCAGAAACAAACAGAATATGGGGGAGATAACATCACAGTATCTTTCAGGTGATACTACATAAAGTATGTTCTACCCAGTCCTGAAACAGGTTGATTAATCTGGCAACACTACAAGGGAATTTATAAATTTTTCCATCACTATTTGTCTATTCCTCCAAGCCACGCAAGGGCCTCTCTTTCTCACTTTCATTAAATTCTGGGATTCTTTCTCTGTGGCCTATGTCAAACACAGGTTCCTCTAGTCCATGATCTACCACCCTCTCTGTCCTTAATGATCACACACTTAAAGGCCTCTGGAGATTCTCCAGACATCGCTCCACCCAAACCTCTCTCCTTTCCAATAACATATCTCCCACCCTTTGTTGTCTCATGCTCTGGGCACAGTGAGACCTAAACAAATACTCATCACATTTACCATGTTATATGGTAATTTACCTGTTTACCTGTCCATATGTCTCTTTCTCCCATTGGACTGTAAGTTTGCATAGAGCACAGGACACACCTTATACATCTTGGTATCTGCCCTGACTTGCAGAGTCTTCAGCACACGGTACACATTCAATACACTATTACTCAGTGAATTAACAATTTTGCCTGCATGGCAGTTAATATCCCCACCCCTTTGCTTTTTGATAGACAAAACTTTAGCCCTTAATTTTTACATGACTAAATGATTCTAAAATGGTTACAAAATGGTTATATATTACTCTGAGGTTAACACAGTATGAGACCTACACATCCTCGTCACCCTTATCTTCAAACGTGGACACACATCTGTTCCACTTCCATTTACCTTACATTCCTAATGATATCTTTAGACCAGTTTCTAAACACAACCATAGTTTCTAGCACTAAACAAAAGCCCTGGCATTTTAAAATTATCCCTGGGGGTGCCTGGGTGGCTCAGTCAGTTAAGCATCTGACTCTTGATTTCGGCTTGGGTCATGATCTCAGGGTTGGGAGATGAAACCCCATGTCGGGCTCTGCGCTCAGTGCTGAGTCTGCTTGTCCCTCTCCCTCAGCTCCTCCCTGCACTCGCACACTCACTCTCTCTCTCTCAAATAAATAAAAAAAATGAAATCTTTAAACAGTAGAAACATAAAATTATCCCTGAATAACTTATGGTTAACTCTATTAAAAGTTCCGTATAAGCCAATAGGAGCAGAGGCATGAGTTTGGAAAGCACAGGTCAGGATGTGTGTCGGCATGACAGAGCCAGGGAGTGAATCCACAGAGGCAATTCTCCCACGGGATTCTCAGGAATGCTGACCACTTCTCCAAAAATGACCCTGTGAGCTCTGGAGGGCGATCTTCACTGTTCACCAACTGTGTGAAAGATGGCACAGCCAGGGGCTCCCACTGTTCTGATGTATTCTTAGAGGCCGTGCAGAGGGAGGAAGGACCACAAGGGTAAGTCCTGTGATGTTGGATCATCAGTTGTATAAGTGAGCAAGAAAAGCACAAATGTAATGTTTCTTTTTCCAGCTAGGTAGTTAGAGTTGATGCTGAGTATGGTGTTGGATTTTTATTTCAAAGCGCTTCATCCTGAAGCTAATGCCTAAAGAAGTATGAATTTAATAAGAGAAGGCTGGTGCCGGTGCAAAAACATCAAAACACTTGGCGACTGGCCCTGGCAGCAGTGTGATCCCGTCTTCAAGAAGAGGAGTCTATTAAAATAAACATGGTGGGCTTCTTTTGATGAGGCCAAAGATGGCATTTTCTTCCCTGCACTTACAGAACAGAAAAGAAGACTGTTTTGTGTCTTAATGAAGCTATGCTGGTGAATCTTCCTTTACCAAAGGGAAGCAATTTAGTGGAACCGCTTACCCAGTAGCCATGCCCCAGTTTCACTGCACGGCCGTATAAACCATAAAAGTTAATAGCATGGTGGGAAATATCATTAATGCAATTTTATTATTGAACATAATTTTCTAAATTAAGTTCCAATTACTTGGTAGTTTAGAGAAAATACTGAATATACAGCAATATACAGTTTGAGCTAGACAAACTACCTGGGGGTTAGAATAAAACAAAAAAAAGTGCACATGGTCATCTGCCTAGAGAATCATCAACGGAGTATAAAATAAAGCTGGACTTTAACTCTAGTTCCAAAACCAACTCAGTGGCTCATCTCAGACAACTCTGTAACTGTGGTTCTCTATGATATCAGACAGAAAAATACTCTTTTTGGGGAAGGTACATTTATAGTCTTAGATATTGTTAACAATTTCCCTCATTGTAACTTGGTTCTTCATGAAAAAAAAAAAAAAAGATGTAAAGTTGACAGCCCCAGAGAGAGCTGCAGTCCAATTTGTTAATAAGGGACATCAGTATTTCCAAGTCTGTTCTTACCTTTGGTTCATGAAATGTCTATCTCAGGAACAACCCCCTCGTGAAGATCTACCTGATTACTCCACCTGAAAGCTCTCTGTGCTTCAAATATGGAAGGTGTCTTCCTTCATTACTTTTCTGGTACTCTTCATTGCACTCTCTCCCATGATGATAACTGGTTTAAAATACTCCCTTTTCTATTAGAACATAGGCACAGATCATACCTAATTCACCACTCACATGGGGCACACAGACCATCTATGAATTAGTTGAACAACCAAGAGGTCATGCTTCCATTTTAGCTCTACTCTGATTACACAAGAGGGTACAGGCTCTCATTAGCTTTTGGTCCCCTTGCAGGGGTAATGCAGGTGTTAGTTGAGGTAATGCTTGTATGCACTTAGAACATGCTGGTTTCATACATAATATGTCATGTCATCTCCCTGCTTAACACTTCCAATGGCTTCTCATTATACTAAAAATAAAATGCAAATCCCTTCCCTTTTCCTGTATGTTTGATTCTGCATGTTCTCTCTCCTGTCTTTCTGTTCGACATATTCCCTACCCCTTGTATCATTTCTCACTAACATTAGCTAACTTTCTGTTCCTCTAAATGGTCAGGTTTATCACCCACCCCCTGAGGATTATTTGCTGCTGCTTTGCCTGGAACACTCTCTTCATATGCTGTTGCTGGTCTCTTCCTGTCCTTGCCGGTCTCTACCCAAATGTCATCTGCTAGCAGAGGCCTTCTCTTGCCACCCTATTGACTTCCTAACTTTCAACTTCTAGCCCATAACCTGCTTTCTTTTCTTGCTAGCACAATTGTTATTACCAGTAATTCTGTTATTTATTTATTTGGTTGCTCATTTTTTGCTTGTTTTTCCTTAGAATGCAAGTAACAAGAGAGTAGAGGATTTGTCTGATTCACTTCTGTGTCATAGTGCCTAGAATGGTGCCTGGCACATAGAAATTTCTCAGTCATTATTTCTTGAATAAATTAATAAATGAATGAAGGAACATCAGAATGTTTTAAGCATGAAGACTCATTAACTTACTGAAACAACAAAACCAGTGTGAATTAGCAATTAAACAATTGCGTTTTATGAGCTACTGTCCATGACAATTCTTGATATGTTTATATTTTACGCTAAACAGCTTGCTGTTGCTCTCTCTTATTAAAGTATCACCCATACTATTCGATGACCAAAATCATGATGATAATGTTAATAGAGAAATGGTGTAAATACCAATGAAGTTAAATTAAAATTTCAGAATCAAGTATCTCTGATTAGAGATAAATGTAACCTTTCCTTGAGAAACACTTAAAAAAAATCTCCAGCCAGAATTAGCTCATGGTTGATAACAATATTGTTTTCAGTTCTACAGACAGGTGGGTTCCTGGAGTCTCTTTAGGTTTAGAATCCCAGGACAGAAAATTGAGATTATAGTCAGGTTGTAAGTGGTCTACGTTATCTTTATTCTTCAGCTGCCTCTTACACCACAAAATAGGATACATATGAACCTCACTTAAAGGTTGTTATTTATTAAGTATACTTTCAATTTTATTGATTTCATTTCTAGAACTTTATTCACTTATTTCTTAAAGATTTTATTTATTCATTTGAGAGAGAGAGAAAGAGCATGAGTGGGGGGAGGGGCAGAGAGAGAAGGAGAAGAACAAGCAGACTCCCTGCCGCATGCGGAGCCAGATGCTCAGCTGATCCTGGGACCCCGGGATGGCAACCCAAGCAGAAGTCAGATGCTTAACTGACTAAACCACCCAGGCACCCTCGATTTCTAAAACTTTAATTTCCTTATTTGCATCTCCTGGTGTCTGTTACATCTGGAAGTACCATGTAGAGTAATATAAATATGTCAAGTTTCCAGGAGATAATACCCCTAACATTGCCCTTTATCTGAAGCTTGTGATCAAGCTTAGGACATGTGTCACTGACAATCTGAGGTAGAACAGAGAATCTCTGAGGAAGTTAAAGAGGAATGCCTTGGCCACCAAGTTTGGGTAATCCATCCAAAATAGATTATGCTTACTCCCACATAAACATGGTAATTCCAGTGTGTACCCAAATTGTTCATTCATATTTACATCACCACATTTGCAGATATAGAGAATAAAGTCGTATATCTAACCCAGGAGGGCTTCCTGAATCTCTCATAAGGAAACAAGTTCTGATCTCTCAAAACAACTGAACACACTCGGGAAGGGCCCTTACCTGTCCTTAAATAGTGCATCATCAATCCCTTTCCTACGAAGCAGATCTTTTGGCCTATAGGGTGTGTCTTTGCATTTAGAGTCTGTGTCACAGAGTAGGGTTTGCAGGAACGGGAAGAAGCCGGTACTAGGAAGGTTTCGAGGTGCAAGGTAACCTGAAATTAAAAAACAAAACAAAACAAAAAACAATAATTACATCACTATGGCATTTGCCTTGGAAGGGAAGGAAGTGTAGTAACTCTTGTCTTGTGAAATTACCTTCTGGATTATGACTATCTGGGTCCACTAATGTATCAAAAAAATGTAAAAATGCCTTTGCCCTACAAATTTCTTTTCCTGGAATTAGCTGCAAGAATGTCTGTGTTTTAAAAATAAATCAGAGTATATCCATATGATAAAACACAATACGGCTAATAAAAATTTTGTCAAATAATATAGAAAATAGTTATAATATCTTGCCAATTAAAATGAGTAGATCACAAAACAGCATGACCAGAATAGTTGTAATCTTTAAAAAATATATAAATGTAAGTATATTTAAAAATCTAAAACAGGGGCACCTGTGTGGCTCAGTGAGTTAAGTGTCTACCTTCGGCTCTAGTCATATCATCAAGGTCCTGGGATTGAGCCCTGTATCGGGCCCCCTGCTAAGTGGGGAGCCTGCTTCTCCCTCTCCTTCCTGCTTATGTTCTCTCTCACTATCTCTGTCTCTCTATCTTGAAACAAAACAAAACAAAACAAGCAAACAAAAAAACTGGGAGGGATTTCCTCAGAGATATATTTCACATGATTTTTATTTTCATTTAATTATATAGTAACTATTTTTTCCCACAATGTACATGTCTTCTTTTGTTATCAAAGTCATTATAAATGCAGCCAATCTTCCAGATACCAGGAAATATTTTTGGTCTCCTTAAAATTTAACATAACATAAATAAGATTAATTATCCTATACACACAATATTTTTTCCTATTTAAAAACCAATAATAATTGAATAAATAAATTCTCCCAATTAAGATCACAGAAAACAAGAACTGCAAGAGTAAAGGGTTTTGTAACCTTCACTCTAACATTTGCTTTATAAAAATGATAATGGCATGTAAGTGTCAAGAAACAGGCGAACTGTAAAGCATTAACTTTTTTGCCATTAGGTCTAATATTAAAACACTATGTTCCTCCTTTTGGGAGAATATGGAGACAATGAGCTTTCAAAAAGGCAGGTTTAGAAACTATAAGAGTAATTCCAAGCTGAAAACTAAAAAGCAAAACCTTAACTTCTACAGGAATCTGTCAAAAAGAGTGTCAGTACAAGTCTATTTTCATTACAAAAAGAAAGAGGAAACGTTAAAAAAGAAAATAGTGAGAGCAACACAGTTAAGCATGCATTAATATATTAGCAGAGAGAATAATAGATATAAATTTGATCTAAGTCACTTAAATACAGCTCTACATACAGACAATTGGAAATACAAAGGAAGGGGTAATAAGAAAGTTGGCCAGAAGCAAAGAGGGAAAAAAAAGAGAGGTTGTAAGATGGTGTACCATTGACTTTGAAGATGGAGGAAGGAGCCAAAAACCAAGGAAAGCAGGCAAGCTCTATATGCTAGAAAAGACAAGGACACAAATTCTCCTAGAGCCTCCAGAAGAAATGTAGCCCTGCTGACACCTTAATTTTTAACCCACTAAGACTAAATTTTAGACTTCTCATCTCCAGAAATGTAAAATAATAAATTGGTGGGTTTTTTAAATAAGTATAGTTGATATATAATACTAGATTATATTCGGGTATACAACATAGTGATTTGACATTTATATACATTATGAAATGATCACCACAGTAAGTCTAGTTGCCCTCTGTCACCAAACAAAGTTGATATAATATTATTGACTATATTCCCTATACTGTACTTTACATCCCCATGACTTATATATTTTGTAACTGGAAGTTCTCACCTCTTAATCCCCTTTACCTATTTCACCCATCTCCCAACCCTGATTCCAATAAGTTAGTGGTTTTTTTTAAAGCCACTAAGTTTGTGGAAATTTGTTAGAGTAGCCATAGGAAACTAATACATGAAATAAGACTGGTATGAATTAAAGTTTTAGAAATTCAGAAGAAATTGGAAAAACCTTAAATCCACCAAACTATTCACCACTACCTTCTAAGATGCATCCTTTTCTGACGCTAGAAAGACCGGCATCTCTCCTAACATTAAACCCAGTGGAAACTTCACTGGGAGGTGGACCTTCCCTGTTTTCACTGTAGTGCAATTCGCTGAATGAGCTGGAGAGTCAGTCAAATTGCCCGTTAACTTCTCACATCACCTGTCTATCAAAATTCTGCCACAGTGGACTGTAACAGCAAGACCTTTATAATTCTGTGGTGAAATTTCAGCCCTAATGGTGATCTACCCTACTGCACAGATCCCAACGGCAGCTGCTCTCCCAGAGTGGGGGTCTGCAAATGGTGTTATTCCTGTTTGATCTCAAACACATGCAGTGGGTCCTTTGAATGGAAAGCAGCGAGCAGGGCAACAGAAGCTGATGACTCCTTTGCCATGTGCCATTTATCGAGGTTATGGAATAGCTGAGCCAGGCAGTGCTAAGAACAACAGCAACTCACGAGAAGCCGTATCACAACAGGAAGACAAGGGAAAAAAGGGAAAAGATATCACGGGAAGAAGATCTGAAAAGAGACGGCACATGACATTCAATTTTAGCTCCTCTGGCATTGATTATAACTTTCAAATTATTAGAGAGGAACTTGGAAGCGTTTAAACCCAAGATTCCTCAGTGTGATTATTACAGATATGCCTTCTTTATAGGAAAATTCATCACAGGGTTGCTTTAAAAACTTTTTAAAAGTTCCTACAATGTTCAAAGTACAGACAGTTCATACTTCACACGGATTTTCTGACAACTGATATTTAACCTGTTACAATGGGTTCGTGCAAATGAGGAATTGGTTTGGGTGTGAACATGTATAGTAAACACAGTGCCATGCACAGCATGGACTGCCTGCATTATTTATTTCACCTTTTAACTAAGAACCACACACTCATTAAGATAAGGAAATCTGCTGCAACAACAATCACTGATTTAAGTGTTCACTCATTCGCCATAGTATGGTAGACTTGTGGCATATATTTATGCCACATCCTTCTTTGATATCCATAATATAGTTTCTCATACATAGAAACTTTTTCACGTAATCTGGAGATGCTCTAAAACTAACTATAATTCAACTCTTTAGTGGTTTTTGAGGGAGGGGAATGGATTTTTTCCCCGTCTTCTGCCCATCTCGGTTACGTGTGTGTCAGGAAGTAACCACTCAGAGCAATGGTGGAATCAAACCATCACACATTTTAAAGAGCTGCTAATTCTAAGTTGAACTCATTCTATTCTGAAGGTGTCTCTGGCACTTTCAGGTTCCAAAATCATGTTTCTCTTTATATCTGTAAATGCTAGCATGCAGGAAAAAGAAAAACGTTTCTCGATCCCTCACAGGACTTCCGTGCAGCAAGCATGGAGCATGCAAAGTTAGAGCTAAAAACTGGCTGCCCGCATTCACAGCCAGAGCACAAATTTAAGGACACACGTAGAGGAACACCATAACTATGCAAACCACAGCACTACTTGTAAGTAAAAAACAAACAAACAAACAAAACAAAACAAAACAAAAAAAACACACCATCTCTGGGGCTTAGGATGGAGGGTTAAGGCAAGATAAATTCCTTGGTATCATGATTCGCAGAGGTCTTACACTCAGAACAGCATTCAGGACTATCTCCAGGAGAAATAGTATCGAAGCCCTTGCAATTCCATGGGGAAATTGGAGCAGAAGACTATAGTATATTCTGAGAGTGAGGTGGGTGAGTAGTAAGCAAGATCCCAATTCTCCTATGGTTTAGTTTCTCAGGGGCTCCAGGCAGAGTCAGTGAAGCTGTCTGAGCAAACACTCATGGGTGGGGAGAGGTTACTCTCATAAAATGGACACAGTTAATATTACCTACAAAATAGTAACATTGACAGATTCCAACATTGTTTCAGGGAGTTGAATCAAATCAAACTATAAAATATTTTTAGGAATAAATCACTGATTAGCTAAGCTTTTAATTAATCAAATTCAGTTTCATTGTTTAAAGAATGAAACTGGCATTATTAAAAGAGTCAGTTTAAGAATTAAAAAAAAATACTCTGTAAAGAATTGTGATATCAACCTATACATCTATGTTTACCTAAAAAGGGGATCAGGTTTGGTTTCCCTTTCCCTTTCTTCACAAAATTCTTTACACAGTACAATACTTGTGTGACATAATGTAAAGATTAGAGCAGTGGTTCTCAAAGCACAGGTCCCGGACCAATAGCATCAGCACCACCTGGGAACATACTAGGAATAAAAATTTGAGATCCCACTCACTCAATCAGAAACTCTGGGATGGGGTCCAGCAATCTTTATTTTAACATGCCTTCTAGGTAATTCTGATGCACATTAAAGTTTGCCAACAACAGGACTGAACTACAAACTTGCAGGAGAGTCAGACAGTGAATATTTTTTAGCTGTGAGACTCAACTGTCTCCATCACAATAACTAAACTCCATCAATGTGGTATGGAATCAGCCAGGGATAGTGTGTATATTCATGGGCCTGACTGTATTTCAATAAAACTTGATTTACAAAAAAAGGCAACAGACTGGATTTGGCCTACAGGCTCTCGTTTGCCAACCTCTGGGGGGATGACCTCATATTTGTCCCTCTCCCTCTCCTGCCTTGCTCCCTTCTTAAATTTTCACATCTTCCCCATCCTTCTTTCTCTCTTCCTTCATCTTACTTAATTTACTTAATATCCCTAATATCTCCTTTACTCGATTTCTCAGTCTTTTGTTCTCTCCTTTCCACTGACCACCCCTTCTTTTGACTCAATTTCCATTCTTTTCTTTCTCCTGCTACTCCCCCTTCACCAACTCCTGTATCTCTTTACTCACATTTCCCCCAATATCTTCCTTTTCTTCTTTTCCTTTTTCACCTCCACAGGAGAATTTTGGCCCACTTCCATAATAAATTCAGGAGCACATTGCTCATTGGCACTATCCACAAATGTGCTGTTTTCTATTTACTGTATTATTAAAGAAAGAAATGTCACAGTCTTTTCAATAATGAAGCTGCTTCCATTTGGCATCATTAGGCTTAGGAAGCATTCTGTAGGCTGCCTTGGGGACATCTGTAGATATTATAATAATGGTAGATATTGGAGAACTTCCACTGCGTTTCTTTGTGTTTTTCTCAAAGCTGGTCAGAACCCAACCTAGATGGTATTTCATGTTTCCAGGTGAAAGGAATTTGGTCTTTACCCCAGTAAAGAAATGAATGATGTACCTTGGAAGGAAATTCTGCCTTTTTAAAATACGAAGTTATTCATTTGGCATGTTATAGTTTTCTTAACTTTTTAGATACAGGGTCACATTAGCAGAATACATATCAGGCCTTATGAGCAATTAAGTGGTAAGTCTCCTCATGAAACACCACAACAATTTCTCGTCATGACAAGAGTACAAAATGAGACAAGTGTATCTAGAAACATCACCTATAAACAAATAACCAGATAAGAATAAAGAAAATATGAGAAAGGAAATAAATCTCAGAAGGATATTTGTAATAATTTATTAAAGTAAGTCTTTTTATTCTTATAGTTTTCCGGCAAATTTTGATCTCAACAACATTTTTAAGACATAATTAAAAATATAAATGGCATAAACCTAGCCTTTTAAATTATTTTATGACGTTGTATCAGGAACCCATAGGACTATTCTGGTTCTTCACAGGCCCTTTCCATTTGGAGGAGAGAGCTGATCCCTGAGGGGAAGTGTCCTGTTCCCCAACTCTTCACCACGTAAACTCAAATACACTAGCTCTTCCTGATTCTAATCTCTCTGAATGAGGGCTTTTTTTTTTTTTTTTTTTTTTAAATTTTTTTTACCCAGAGAGACTTCAGCCTAGGGTTTAATACTGATTATGACTTTGACTCTTCAGGCAAAGTCACTAGCTCAATAAAATTGCACTTTTTGAGAGACTAGATGAAGAATAAGCTACTTGAAAGAAAGAAAAATCTTACATAGTTCTTAGCACAATGCTTGACACAGTGCAAACAATTATTAACTGTATGAATGAATGAATGAATGAACCCCTAAAGTCACAGGAAGACTACATGATCTAGGACTTTAACATAATATTCATCTTTATCTTTATTATTTATAGGGCAAAATTTCAAATTTTATCCCATATTACCATAAGTTCAGTAGATAACAATGGATACAGTAAGTTCAACTGATAGTAAGTACAATGGATAATACTGAATTATATTTATGTGCCTTATAAGAATGGATTAATCAATATTGATAAAACCAGTAATACTTATCATAGGCTATTTAGGTCTCAGGTTCTTGAAAATCTAGTGAGTACACATCGACATCTATAATATCAACCACTGAAATTACTATCCACAGAGAGAATCCAGCTATCATCTATTTAGTGAGTATTTACCGAACAGACACTGTGTGTCTGGCCCTGAGTAAGGTGCTAAGTAAGGCTCATCCTTTTATTTTTTTAAAAATAAGAAATATTTCATTTAAACATTTTAAAAATATATCTCTAGGTTATGTGTGTGTGTGTGTGTGTATGAGAGAAAGACCACCTATTTTCAAAGCTCATCACAATTTCATTATATAAAATGCATATAGAAGTCATTTGCTTTCCTAAATTGTCAGAAATATTATGTATACAAACAGCATATGTTTGAAAATAAATAGCAAAACATTGGTAAGAAAAAAAAACTTCCTGTTTTTTGGTGGAATTAAACAATGATCATTTCATACAAGCCCCATGACAGTCCTATAGGACAGGCAGGGCAAGGGTGATGCCCATTTTGCAGATAACCTCGGAGAGATCAAGCAATTTGCTTAAGGTCACATGAAAAGTTAAGTGCCAGAGATGGATCCAGAATTACATGATATATGATATATGACATGATATAATGATATAATGAAAACAACATTCTGTTCGGCCAAGTTTTAGTATATCTTGGAGTGAGCAGACTGAGAATTTGAAAAACAGGTACCACTTCTGGTTTTGATGCTGATTCATTAAATCACCAGGGGTCAATTAACGTCTCTGTGTCTCTATTTCCACATCTACCAAATGGAGGATAATGGGCCTTGCCACCTCACAGGGCACAAGGAAGATTAATCAGAGAACTTGTGTAAGGCACTGTGGAGACTGGAGAGGGAAGGCCGCGTGGAATCCGGAGTTCCCACTGCTCGTCAGACTGCTGTTGCATCATGTGTGTCATTTACCACGCAGTGAGCAGGACTGTGCTGCTCCACCTAGCCTCCCATCTCTGTGCCTTGAACCAATGAATGGTCAGGAGTATTGCATGAGGTGTTTCTCTCCCTCGTAATTCATAATATGTACCTTTATCACCTGGTACAGTGTTTCAACTACTGCGTGCTCCGTGGGTGTGGCACCATGATACATTCTTCCCAATTCTCCCCAGGCAAGTCTTGCTCCATCATACAGGTGCTTTTCCAAGTTCAAATCCTTTGGCAAAAAGTTAGACTG
This sequence comes from Ailuropoda melanoleuca, assembly GCF_002007445.2. NCBI lineage: Eukaryota > Metazoa > Chordata > Mammalia > Carnivora > Ursidae > Ailuropoda > Ailuropoda melanoleuca. The sequence goes on from NC_048219.1 coordinate 177,700,773, forward strand.
TTTCTGGCAGTGAGAGCTGCGGCAAGATGCTTAATCCTTAAAGCAGTGGGTAAGAAGGTCCTATGCTCAAAACGATGGCATCTTTCTATGCCACAGAGACCAAGAACAAACCTTGGGTCATTTGAGATGGTGTCTGGGAGCTTTCCCACAAATTCTCAGAGTTGTCTCCAAGTACCACAACCAACAGGTTTTGAAATGTACACCCTGGCTATAAAATTGCAGGTGCTACAGGAGGTGTAAAAAGATTCTTGCCCTTTTTATATATTTGGCTTATTATTACTTTTAGGATAAAGGGATATGGCAGTTTAGACTTGGGACCTTGCTATCTCTTTGCATGTTACCTCTTTGATCCTTAAGTGAACGCTTGAACTGATGGTCAGCCCAAAGGGCTCCATAACCCATCTTTCTTCGTTTCCAGAAGAGATGTGCCTCCTTCCTTTCTGAAGGTTAAGGAGACCCTGTTGGGTGACGGTTTCCAAAGATCATGGCTTGATTTATTTATTTAAATTGTAAACAAAATTATTTGATTCAAGGCTAGGAGAAATAATTGAATTCATACGTGCCAGATAATGAACATGGATTGAATTTGGAGTTTAAAAATACTCACTAATACTATTAAAATCTGCACTTGGCAAGGAATCTTGACTTCTACAACTCTTCTTGGGTGAGTAGGGTCCACTTGTCTTCTTAGACAGGACTAACAGTAACCAACTGAAGCTTGTCTTTCAGCAGTAACAAAGGTTCACAACTGCATTTTAAAAAATCTTCCTTGCCATGGCCATCTGCAAACAGAATCTTGGCAATTGTTTTATTTCCTTCCAATCTAACATTAAAAGAAAAATGAACCCTAGATTCTTGTTCCATTGTAGAACATTCCTCCTATAAAACTTAGTCTCCTAATTCTTCTTAGATACAGCTAACCAGGAAAGTGCCCCACAGCCTTTGGGCAGGGCTGATCTGAAGCTGGATCCACACTGGTGTATGGCTGGGTTGATTGCCAACATCAAGAAGACCTGGTACCAGTGGGTTGAGAGTCACTGTGCTGCGCCCCATCAGCCACAGACTCCCCTGAGACACCGCCCCCTTCCACAGATCCAGTGACATCTGTTAGCATCAAGTAAAGGGTGGAGGTATTTCCTCCTGTGCCACTGCATTCCTTCGGATTTGTCAGGGAAGTGCTGCACTAATTATTACCCACAGTGATAGCACTCAGCAGTCTAGGGAGTTAACTCAAACCTGCCTGTGCATGGGGTGGGGGTGGGGGGGTCAGCAGGGATGAACTGCAGAATCGATTCTTCTCCCACCACCATGGTGGTCTCCAGTGTGATGCTGCGGTTGTGGCTGGGGGGGGAGGGGGGGGGGGGGCAGAAGCATTTCCATAAACCAAGCTCTGGGGCCAAATGAGTTTAGGAAACTAAGCTTCATCTCCTGTTCTGGGAAAGCCAGAATACATTTGCATATTAAAGATTCTGAGAAGTTTTTCAGTAAAAAACATGAATACCTGTAGTTAATTCCACATTTCCACAAACCTGAGTACAGAATATTAATTGTTTTTTTTTCTTTTTCTTCCTGTTTTTATATAAGATTCCTGGGAATGAACATTCCATAGGTCACACTTTGGAAAACAGTACCTTTACTCATGATCTCACATATTCCCAACTGAAAAGGAATCTGGAACTGGATATTTATTTATTCCTTCCTCTCCAGGAGGGAACTTTTAATGTAAGGAAATATCTTGGCTTTGAGTCTTGATGTACTAGAACTTACTTGTAAGCTGCCATCTCACTAACTTGGCTTAAATACAGTAATTCAACAAGAACCTTGGTGTTTATTTGTGAAGTCCATTACAACGGTGCCTGACTATTATTTGTGGGAGTCCCTCAGTAACACTTGTCTAAGACATTGCTTGGGAGAGAGAATTTCATTCCAGAAGGATTTGGGGAAGCTTATAAAAGTACACACTCTATAATGGGAAAAAATAAGGTAATGAGGAATCAGAATGAGAGCAAACAAGCACAGGAAAGAATAAAGCCAGTACAATAGTAAGAGCCAAAGGTATGTGTGTTATTAGAAGTTGGCTGCAAATTTGAATCTGAGTGACCTAAGGAACTACAGAAACAATCATTTAGAGTGTCCCAGAATAAAATAGGACTAAATAAACGTATTAGGGGAGGTATAGCTTTTCCCATACTCAGAGAAATCATACCTTTTAGGCACCAAGAACTTCAGTGGGTCTTAGTGTATTTGCTTCCACCCAGAAAAGGAGCACCAATGAAAGTGACTCACCATCCCAGTGACCCATCCCTAATGGGTCCTATCCCTAAGTTGTTTGGGAGTTAGCCAGAAAAAGGGTCCCTTTCAACTTGTTTCCCAAACAGTTGCCTTTCTGGTGTCTGGACTAAGTTATGAGTCATTGCCAGGAACTACATATTGGCAGAAATTTTAGGAATTACTCTTGTGAGTGAAGCACCAAGCAGGAGCAAGAGTTAAAAAAGCATCTTTCTAATCCTATGCAAATGATTTATTACGCAACCAGGACCTTCTACCTTGAATCATGTCCTCACTTATGCAGGAAACATAAATCTGGACCACCCATCCATCAAACTATTACAAGTAGAAGAATCTCCGTAAAAGGAGATTAGCCATGCTGAAGTATTAAGCACTTAACATAAGATGAAAATTATGTTTGGAAATTAAAATGTGATCTCAGTAACCCATTAAGAGTAATGATATGGAGAAAAGAATTTCAGTAATTACCCTTATAAAGGTATGCTACTAACAACTATTTTTTTCATTTGGAAATCTCAGTTATCACAGAGAATTATATGTGTTATAGTGTAAAAATAAAAGCCACTGAAGTACATTCTCAGGGTCATTGCATAGAAAAAAAGAAAGTCCCATAAACACAGAAGCTTAGTAACATCTCTAATTCAACAGATGGTCTATTCACTTGGGAAAAAAAGTGTCTGGTTTTGGATCCTATCACTTCTCAACAGCCTGTGTAATATTTATGTCTTTGGTATTCATATTCCGTCTATTTGCAAATGATATGTGTGACAACCTGCCAGTGGAAAATGTATGTCACAACCTTTTCTTTCAAGCAGCACTGCTGGCAGGTAGCAACCTCATCTTCTTGTCAGCCTTGACTTTCTCCTAAACCAGAGACTCTCTTACCAAGACCTCTGCCAATCATAAAGAGACAATTTAAGTGACCTATGGCTTACTTTGTAACCACAACATATTAAGGGCCTTCTCTTTCCTTCTATGTAGAATCACTTTTAATCATTAGGAAAAAAAGAAGAGAAAAATCCCTAAGGGGCATTTTCCTAAGTTGTAGAGAAAAAAAAATGCTAACATGGTAATTAGTATTTTCTGATTTTTTTCTAAGAAAAAAAGTTTTTTTTTCCTAAAAGGAAATAATTCAGAAAAATACAAATAGAAACCACAAGATTCCATTTACCTATCAGATTGGCAAAAATTTAAAAAGTCTGACAATATCAAGTGTTGGTGAGGATACACAGCAGTGGGAAGTCTCATCCCATGGTGGGGAAAAAGTAAATCAGTAAAATCACCATGGAATGCATTTGACCACATTGAACAAAGTTTAAAATATGCACGGTTGTAGGGATATACCCCAAGAGACATGTGCACACATACACCAAGAGACATATTTAAAACATCCATCACAATACCATTGGAAATAACTGAAAAAATAAGCTAGGTGCTCATCAAAAGACCATGGGTAAAAAGACTGTGATCTATCTATGCATGGGGCATACGTGGTCAAAATGAATTCACTAAAGCTGCAGAAATCAATGGAACTAAACATACAAAATGCCATGCTGAGCAATAACATAGTGTTCAGTCTAAAAAGTGTGGTGCAAAAGGATGCTAGGTTGGGGTACCATTTCTATGAAGTTTAAAAGCCTTGGTCAAAAGGTACAAATTTCCAGTTATAAGATATATAAGTCCTAGGCACTTAATATGTACCATGGTGACTCTGGTTAACAATACTGTATTATATATTTGAAAGTTGGTAAGTGAGTGGATCTTAAAAGTTCTCAACTCAGTGATGGGCAACAGGAGGGCACTTGATGTGATGAGCATTGAGTGCTATACGCAACTAATGAAACACTGAACACTGTATCAAAAACTAATGGTATAGTATACATTGGCTAATTGAATCTAAATAAAAAAAGCTCTCAGCATGAGAAGAAAATTGGTAACCATGTGAAGTAATGGGTGTTAACTACACTTATTGTGATCCTTTCACAATATATACACATACCAAATCATTATGTTGTACATCTGAAACTAATATGCTATATGTCAACTATATTTCAATAAAGCTGGAAAAAGCCCTTACAGTTATACTAGGAGACATATAAAAGGGGAAAAAGAGAAAGAACCACTTGATAGACTACATAGCAAAGGAATTTTTATCAAAGACATCCTTCTGCAAAGAATCTTGGAATGATCCCTGGTTCTTCAGAGCACCCATTTCAGAACAAAGCTCTGCTTCCTAGGACCCTCCTCAGTTGTCACCCGAAGTCCAACTCCTATAATAGGTTCCTTCTAGCACCCTCTTACTGAGTCACTGTACAGTTCCTCACCGTGGGCACTCCTCCTTAGCTGCAAGGAGGAATAAACATAACTTATTCAACAACAACAACAAAGTTAAATAATACCCAAAGCCTGCAAAGTAACATTATATAATGTAGTCAGGTATATAAATACATAGTAAAAAATATAAAACAAGCATGGGAATGCTACACACCAATTAAATTGTAATGACATCCTTCAGCAAGGGAGGGAGGGAGAGAGGGATGCAGGCAGGCAGGAGAGAACTTAGAATCTGAGTGGTTTACCCAAGGGCTTCAATGGTAGCTTAATGTTTCATTTCTTTTAAACAAATGATCCTGAAAGAAATATGGCTAAAAATGTTAGGGTTTGATAAAGTTCGGAATTCGATACATGAATGTTTGCGCTGCTTTTATGATTGCCAATATGTTTGAAATAGCACACACTTTTCTTTTTAAAGATAATACAGATCTTCCTCTACTTATGGTGGCATTATATCCCCGTAAGCCCATTGTAAGTTGAAAATGCCAGGGCGCCTGGGTAGCTCAGTCGGTTAAGCGTCTGGCTCTGCTCAGGTCATGATCCCAGGGTCCTGGGATTGAGCCCCATGTGGGGCTCCCTGTTCAGTGGGGAGTCTGCTTCTCCTTCTCCCTCTGCCAGTCCCCCCAGCTTGCGCTCTCTGACTCTCTGTCAAATAAATAAAATCTTAAAAAAAAAAAAGAAAATGCTATAATCAAAAATCAAAAATGCACTTAATACAGCTAGCCTACTGAACATTATAGCCTAGTCTCGCCTACATTCAACATGCTCAGAACACTCAGATTTAGCGTACAGTTGAGCAAAATGATTGAACACACAGCCTATTGCTGAGTGGGAGCTACAGCTGGCTGCTGGCCCAGCATCATGAGAGAAGATCCTAAGGCATATCGCTAGCCCAGGGAAAAGATCAAAATTTAAAATTCGAAGTATGGTTTCTACGGAATGCATATTGCTTTCACACCATAGTAAAGGTGAAAAATCGTAAGCTGAACCACCGTTAAGTTGGGAACCACCTGTATACTGGAATTACATTAAAATTTAGGAAGTTTTAGCTACTGAAATATCACAGAATGTTCATTATAATGCAATCTAACCTACAAGCCAGTTCAAGAATAGCTTTATAACAATGCTTTCTGGGTTGATAAATTCCATGCACTTTTTGTCAATGTTGTGAGTAACTCATTAATCTATTTTTTTTTAATCCATTGTCCTCCTTGTCCAGTTTATTACCATACTAGCTGGGAGTCTCTGTTCCTGAGAGGCACGGCTAATTCAGAACTCATTAAATGCACGACTCCAAACTGTTCATTATATATTACCTCTATCCTCTCTCCACTGAGCATCATCTGCTATTGTGTTTACCCCATTACTGAGCTTAATTAAGTCCTTCAAGAGTTTCTCATAATCCTCCAAACTTGTTGTTGGCAAATAGGTACCATTTATTTGCATTGCTTCTGAATCATTAATAAATACGTTTTAAAATTGTTTCTAGGCTTCTAAAAGTCATCACACTGTTCAAACTGATTGTCATGCTCTCACTTTACATATTTGCGTATCTCAACTGGTTTTCAGAATTATCTGGGATCTAACCTTTTATCTATTATTAACTTGTTCCCCAACTTATTTAAAGGGCCCTTCATTCAGAGCCCTGTGGGAAGATCACAACAAACTGCCAACTACTATTGGCTTATCTAACTGCAAATACTCAGTTAATTATTTCAAGGACTTTCAGCAGGTTAAAAAGACATAACTGAATTTATTAAAACTATATCAAATGAACTGCTTGGGCAGTTTTTTTTTCCTTATCTTAAAGGAAAAATTGGCCCACACCTAATGTGAATTCCCAGGATCTCTTTTCTCACATTAAAACAAAACAAAACAAAACAGGTTAGCTATTAGCCAGCTGGCAGCTCTTTAAAGATACTCTCAACAATTAATGGTGAATGATACAGCTTTTCTAGTGGATCAGTTTCATTCTGCAGTTTCTTCAGATTTTTAAAAATGATAACCAAGGGAAGCAATGCCCTGTCATTCTCAGGCTCCTACAGCTTTCACTGCCAAACTCAGGTCAGTGGTTTCCATCATTGTGTGGATGAGAGTAACACAAGATCATGGGGCATTGTGCTTAGCCTCTGTCCTTCTTGCCTATCTGAGAGAATCTTGATCTAATAGACTCCTCTGACTTTACCACATGCCTGCTATCCGAGAATTCTTGTTACTCTTGAGTTGTGAGCAATATTGCCTTCAGATCCCCTCTTAATTTTAAAAGTCTTAGTTTATGCAGCCCAGCTAATAAATTTGCCCTTTGTTATCCTTTCTGGGTAGATATTATTCTAATATGTGTTATCTACGTTAGCAATGCAGCATCATTATTCATTCAGTTCAATCCAGAATGGCCACTGAACACCTTTTAAGGACATAACATGGAAATGCTGTTGGTGGACAAGAGAACCATAACTACCTTCACTCTTAAGACTAATGAGGAGCAGGAGAAAACATGGGAGTTCACCATGTTAGTAAAACAAACCCCAGCTGCCCCATATTTATTTTGGGGTCATTAACAACTGAGAATTATATGTAATTGACACAATAACCCCCAGGCACCCCCAACCCCCTTTTCCTATTTTGGAACTGCCCTTCCAGGATTAGACTTCTCTGGGCTAACAATGAAATTAAATCCTTCCCATACATCTAATAATTAAAATAAACTGGGATATGAATCAGCACATCAACTAGGTGAGTAGCTTAGAATATATAATTTTTTTCTTCCTTCTTGTCTCTTTTTATGCATATTTAGTGGACTTTGTAGCAGCCTCTTTTGTATCTGAGGCAAGCAGATGCTTTTATTCTTTCAGCCTAATGATGTGGAGAAAAACAGAAGGATGCAAAAAGTCTCCAAGTGCTTCATCTTCAGAGATAATAGACACTGAAATTGCATTCCTCACACCAACCCCTCTTCCCAATTCGATACCTGGAAATGGTGAAAGAAGTACAAAGCTGTGCCGTAAGACACAAGAAAACCCTTCTGTAGACACTGGTGGGTTTCTTTTTAGAAAAACATGAGCAACTACATGAAGCTAAAGGACTAAAACTCAGAAGTCACAACACTTTCTTTCTGGCTTTGAGACAATAAAGTGTCAATCAGGGGGTCTTACTAGCTATTCAATATCAAACCATGAGGGCCAGTCCTGGAGAATACTGGTAAATAATAGAAATGAAACATGGAAGATATCTGAAAGTTCAAGCCAATCTTCAGTTTTCAAATATCAAAATTGATGTGACTTCACTGACTGCTTACTATGCTCAAAGGAACAGTGGAGTCAGGGTAAATTCCATCAAACTCTTCCAATTCAATTTTATCTCTTCCTGATCATTGTCCCTCTTGTTTTGTATCATCAAGTCAACAAAATGAGTTGCCAGCTTTTGCTTAATTGCTACTAGACAGGCACCGATTTCCCTCAAAGCACCAGACTCTCTTTAATTATTCCTTTTGGCAACACTGGACAGCTCTTATTCTGTGTTACTTAATAAAATGTTTAGAAAATAGTTAACAGAAACTTTAAATTCCAGGCCAATAACTTTTGATATTTAAAAAGGCTGATGAAATCAGATGCAATATAGACAGTTGGGAAGAAATTAAAGTTAGACATAATAATAGGACTGATGTCAAAATACGGGTTGGGGCTGGATGCCACAAAGGATAAATGGGATGACTATAATTTATTGTATTTCTAATAATTATTCCTTTATGTGACATATATCATTTGTAATTCTTACAACAACTCTTTAAAGTTATTTTCTTTTCTGTTACATATAGTAATTCAGAGTAATCTGCCTGTATTTGGAAGGTCTGTTTTGCATCTTCAGTCCCACATCATTTTTCTTGCTCGCTGACAGGGAAATAAGGTCTATTATTAATAACTTCTAGTGTAGTTTCTTAAAATTCCTTAAAAAACATAAAGTGGATACTATCCCCTTAAGATGCAGCTAAGAGTCAGAAATTTGCAATGATTTATCATAAATTAAAACATTCCTGATTAAGTTTCAAAATGCTTTAAAAATAGATATTTAAAAATCTAAGAAACAATTGCTCTGGGAGATTTAAAAGAGAAAAGTTACTTTTTAAAATGATTTTATTTATTTATTTGAGAGAGAGAGAGATTGAGAGAAAGAGCATGAATGGGGAGGAGAGGGAGAAGCAGGCCTCCCACAAACAGGATGCCCTACGCAGGGCTCAATCCCAGAACCCTGGGATCACGACCTCAGTGGCAGGCAGACACTTAACTGACCGAGCCACCCAGGCACCCCAAGAAAAGTTACTTATTTACACCTTATGGATTAGAAAAGAAAGGGCAGGAGTGAATGATACACCGGAGATAGTCCAGTCAGTGGCCATAAGTAACAACCATTCCTTCCCATGTCCAGTGGGATGCTCTGTTGGGAAGTCAAGATTGTTATCTTCAGTGCCATATTCCACTCAACTCCATTTTCTTGCTTACTGCGGTAACTGGGATTTCATACCGACAGGACTAGAATAACAAGGTAACTCTTTGAAGGAGGTGTAAGTTAAGCCACGCCTTTCCTTTCCTCCCCTCCCCTCCCCTCTTTTTCCTTTCCTTTCCTTTCCTTTCCTTTCCTTTCCTTTCCTTTCCTTTCCTTTCCTTTCCTTTCCTTTCCTTTCCTTTCCTTTCCTTTCCTTTACTACTTTCTTTTCAATCTTTCCTTGACTAATGCTAGAATGTTCCCCCATTAGTTGGTTGAGAATTAAGAATTAGATGATCAAAGTTGAGAATCATTTGGTTTATCCTTAATTTGGTTCTACGGTGCCAATTTCTGGCCAAGAAAAGGAAGATACTAATTATCTCGTCAAATTCGATGTTGTACATATTTGTATTCAAAAGCTTCAGTTAAAATTAATCTTGATTGGCTCTCTTTAGTCTATCTACCTTCACTTCTTGACAAAACGAACAAGCAAAAATGAGAGGATTTACAATTAGTTTTCCCCTAAATAATGGTGAATTACTTTTAAACACTGGGATACCCTAATACACACTACTTACTTTATAATGCATCACAGAGATAACATTTAACATTGTACGTTTAAGCATATTATATGTATTTGTTATTGCATGGTATATGTTTTATATCTATTTGTGTACTTACACACACACATATACACATATGCACATACACACACACACCCCTACATGTCTTTAGGAGAGCCGAAGAGAATGCAAGAGAGGAAATTCAGACAGGGAAAAAAAGCGTGTTCAGAAAGAAGAGATTCAGAATGGAGTTCTCTTCCACTATGAAATAAATAGAGGATTTTGCAATTTCTAACACAAAACCAACCTTAAAAAGACGTTAGGTATTTTTTTGTTTCTAGACTACTGGAACTGTCCTCACCGAGAGTGTTACACAGTTATGTAGTCCTCAGCTGAAAGGACGCGAGTGCCCAAACACAGACATGGAATGCCATCATAAGGTGTCAACCCTCTCTTTTCTGAGCAGCCTTCCCACCTTCAGGATAAAGTCCAAACCTTAGCGCTAGGTAGGACTCCTCCCAGCCCCCATGCTCGACTCACTTCCAACAACAGGATGTCTCTCCCACCCACTAAAATGAATCATTTTGTTTATATTTTGCAATAAGACTTTTATAATTGTGCTACAGAGTTCACAGGAGTATAGGCCTGGGGCAATCTTCCTTGTTCAAGCACTTGCCTTCTTTCACCTCAGTGCTTCCAGCCTGATAGTCTTCAGGCCTAACTGAGGGACAAGAAGGATCAATGGCCTGTGAAGAGTCAATGAAGAGGCTGATGCATAAACACCTGAGCCTGTGACCCACCATTCCAAAACAAACCCCTTGCTAACTGCCAGTCCTCTTGTAGCTCTTGGAATACATACAACTTGCTTGATCTTGAAGTGTTGGCTCAAGCAAGTGTCTTTTTCAATTACTATAATAATAACATACGTAACTACTATAATAACATACGTAACTATATGTAACTCTAGCATGTTTTAATGCTTTTCAGCTTTAAAAGGACTTTCACGAATAACATCACATTTGAGCCTCATTCACATAAACATGGGAAGTAAGCATCATTTCTTCTTTTATAGATTAGGTAATAAAAGCTCAGTGACATTTGTAGGTAACAAAATTGGAACTTTAAACTAGGTTTCAAATCCCATACTCTTTCCTCCATATCAGTCTGTTTATATTGTGTGATCTGAAAGCTGATGGAGGTCCAGGTGCCCCCCCACCTCTAAANCGACAGTCACACGCACCACTGAGCAGGCCAGCGGCACTCCTGGATATGTATGGTTTTAAACCAGATTATGTTACCTGAAATATGTAAGGCTTTGAATATCTGATTTATTCACAGGGATTAGTGTTTATTAGTCATTAACATGTAGATTCACCTAGGAGAGAACAGGTGTCTGGTGCAATGAAGAGTGGAATGTGAAAGTTTGATTGAGAAATAAGCTGGAAATTGTCCTGAGCATGAAGCTGTCCCTGAGTAAGACATCAGAATGAGAGATCTAGACATCAGCATTCAGTACAAAAGTATCAGAGAGGATTGGATGCAACATAGGAACCAAAGAGAAAGGCTGGGAATACCCTGTGATCTAAAAACACTAGTTGACTTTGAGCATCTTAAGAGATTACCTGGCAAAGTCCCTTTACACTGAAAAACCAGAAAGAATTTGCAAGAAGGGAAAAAAAATCAACCACACTCAGTTGTCTTTTGGATTAGCATAATACCACTTTTCATTATTTTTCTATGTTAATACTAACTGGAAGTTCTATATACTACCATCATGGTGCTCTCTTGGGGACAATGAGGTTGAAACCCCTAGTTTAGGTGGATGTGCTGAGGAAGAGTAGTTCAGGTGGCATGTCAAGTGGCTTATAATGGGTATTCAGGGGAGCATGGGTGGCTCGGTTGGGCTTCCGTTTCTTCATTGTGGCTTGGGTTGTGATCTTGGAGTCGTGGGATTGGGTCCAGGTTGGGTTTCACACTCCGCACCAAGTCTGCTTGTCCCTCTCCCTCTGTTCCTCCCCTTGCTGTGCATGATCTCTCTCTCTCTCTCAAATAAATAAATAAAATCTTAAAAAAAATAGTAATGGGCATTCAGTCCAATGACAAATCTATGTGGTATGCCATGCTGAATGACTTAGCTTTAACTGCTGTGTATCTTTTCCCTGTAAGCCATCATTTCAAAATGGAAATATGTTTATATTAATATTATCATTACGGGTTTCTCTTTCCACCTTTTTCTTATAAAGAATATTTTCAAACTGCACCCAACATATCAATATGTAATTTACATGTGAATCACAACTTACACTTACAGACAGCATTATTTCAAGGAGCAAAAAAGCGTAGTGACCTTTTATTCATTAAATGTCAATCTGAGTAACAATAGTTGATTGTCTTATTACTCAAAGAAAATGTTTGTTTTTGTCTTTCTGTAGTTCTTTAAAGCCTAAGATTTAAAATTGGAGAAGGAAATACAAACGCTAAGATCAACGATAGTCTTCTACTGACCTGAAATGGCTGTAAGATTAAGCCAAAATTTGCAGCGACTAAGACTAAAATCCTTACCCCTCCAAAGAGGGAGTTGGGCCAGAAACTTCTCATAACTTTTATCCCAACTGTACAGAGATCAATATGCTCATTTGAACTTAGGATCCTATTAGTTACAAACTCTCCATGAAGGTCAATTTGACTTGCCGGCAAGGGTTTATGATGGATATTATGCCACAGATAGAGCTGTCAAAGTATGGTTGGAATGGGAGCTCAAAAAATATTATTGATTGAACAAATGAACCAATGAGTTGATGATAGTGTCTGGTGCTTATGCAAGAAGCTAATGTTACAGCATCTAAATCTCAATTACAACGAGCTCCCTGTACTTTAGATGTATTAGATTTTGCTGCTGTAAGTATTAATTGAAATTAAGTGACCCAGATCAAGATTTCAAAATATTTTTGGCAATAGGTTATAAAAAGAATTTGTATGGTGATAGCCCAGGCCTGGAATTAAGATCATGGCTTTAGCTTCACCACTATGTGACTTGAAACAATTGATTTCACTTCCTCTTTTCTTCAGGACACAAAAGGAGATACCAGCGTCTATCTCCAAGTGCTATGGTAAAGCTCAAATGAGATGTTATATGTAAAAGATTCACCATAGTCCTGGTACAATAAATATTAATTTCTCATGCATAAATAGTTTTATAATGGGATTTACTCCAACAAGAACTAGCCTAAATTAATTGGCTTCTGTATGCAGAAATTCCATCTCTTTCATGTTAGCATTATGCAGACAAGGATAAGTTTCTCCTTTCCGTAACTTGGAATGTCACTCATCCGTTCTAGAGACATTCTAGCACTTTATATGTGCAAGTAAAAGTGCTACAAAGAGTTACTGCCACAAGGAGGGAAAGTAGAAAGCAGGAGGAAGGGCAGAAATGTTTGACAAAGCATCAATATGCTTCCACAAGGATATTAAACATATAAGCACTTGAAGAATCAAATGATACTATGTAATCGACAGACCTCAAATTTGAGTGAGAAGACCATTCTATAATTTTAATATAAAACATAAAAAGTAATAATGGTGGTAGAAGTCAGAACCCCTGGGTTGAAGACAGGACAATGAGAGAGCATTCACAACTTAAGGTGAACATAGGAGGGAGTAAGAAATGGGAAATGTTTTAGGTTGTGGCAGGAAAGTATGTGCTCAGTTAACCAATCTTTCTGCCAAAATTCATTGCTGTCAGCGGCATTTATTATGCACAATCTTTAGGAGGGGGCTGGCAAAAATCAGTGCGATTGTCCATAAGATCTAGGAGGTAACTGAAGTTACATAGTTGATACTTTACTTGAAAATACATTAGGATACAGTGGGTTAAGTGTGTTCCTTAAATTTAACCTAGCAACTATCCATTAATTTTGAAGTTAATTCTAACCTAAAATTCAGAGACTATTAATTTTTGAAGTTCCCAAATCAGGGATACACAGTCCAGGAGAAGTTAAATCTAAATGAGAAACTCTAGGAGGACCCAAGTTAGGATGACATTCTGCAAAGGCAATGCTTCTCCTGCTTTTATTTTCAGGCAGCCCTGGAATGTGTTAGGAAGCGTAAGAGGTGTTAGAGGCAAGTTTTCATTGGTGAAATGGATGGTGTTGAAGTTAATGTGGCTTGGCTAGAAAATATTATAAATGTACCTCCACCTTTGCATGAACAAGGTGTGAAGATCAGCAAACCCAGGGTCCTGATACCCTCAGGAGTGTATTGCGGTCTAGGAGTCCCATTCAGTCCTGTGCTCTAGCAGTAACTAAGTGATTCTGGGCTAAAGCCCACTGCTACTAGACATATGGTTACAGGTGTCTCCAATGCAACGTTCCAGTAAGGCCTTTGTTAAGAGTGCCTGCAAGGACAAGGAACTGGGACTCTATGGAACTTCATGAACAGGTTCATGTGACCTCTTTCGTGAATGCTTGCCAATAAATGTTTTTATGGATGGCAAACTGCAAGACTTGTCATTGCAAATGTTGCCAAAAAGATTGTGAGGGAGGAAACCCATAGGTTCACTTATCTCAAGTTATCAGACAATTATTGTCTATGAAGAAGAATCTAATGAGATCATGAATGACCAAACTGGCTATATATTTATATACTGGATATATATTTATATACATATATTTGGATAAGGAGTGGGGAGGGCCAAGGAGCCGAGAGGGAGGGAGAGAATTTTTTTTCTTTAAGATTTATTTATTTATGTATTTATTTAGAGAGAGAACACAAGCAGAGGGAGGGGGAAAGAGAGAGGGTGAGGAGACGCAGACTCCCCAATGAATGCAGAGCCCTACTCGGGGTTTGATCCTACAACTCTGAGGCCATGACCCGAGCTGAAACCAAGAGCCAACACTCAACCAACTAAGCCACCTAGGTGCCCAGCTTAGGATATTTCTAACAGATTAGAAAGCACGAAGCAGCAAATATTTATTCCAATGGTTTACTGCAAATGCAGATCTTTAGCTTCTACTTAGATTATGAATTTATTCTTTGTGCTTGCCACTGGGCTGTGTATTTAGAACAAATACAGATATGAAAAATAAAATTCTTATCCTAAATGGTGTGTGCACATGCACAATACGTGTGTGTGTGTGTGTGTGTGTGTGTCTGTGAGATGAGGGGTTTGGGAAGATAAAGGAAAAGAAAGAAGCATGTGTCTAAACAATTATCATTGGCATGATACTTGCTATGTGACAGGGTCATGCACTGTGTTTGATACTAAAGTATGAAATTTGGACTTCTAATATAATTTGTGGCAGAAGGTAAAGTGGGCAGGTGGGGTAGAGAAGGCCATCTACCATGAGTTTTGAAGGACAACTTGGAGCTAATGGAGAGAATGACAGGGAAAGGAGAAAATAATATATGCAAAGGCATAAATGTAAGAAAGCCCTTGAGAAGGCTGAAGTACAATAAAACTCCACGATAATGCAAAAACTTGAATTCAGATATAAAGCAATTGGCTCACCAGGTCATTTCATTATCCTTGCAAAACAGGCTCCTGCATTTTACATGACTGGATGTTCTGGACCCCACTTATAACATAATGGCAGCAATTTCCGTAGTCTGTTGAAAGTCGCTGGGGTGCGAAGTACATGGCTGTGACTGATAGGGAGGGAATTACGGCCAGAGAGGGTGCTAAAGAGTTAGGTGTGAACATGAACAGTTTTAGGTGCCATGTGATAGAGTCTGGATTTTATCCTAAAAGTAATGTTGAGTCAGAATGATATTAAGCATGGCAATGGCATGGAAATATTTGGTTCAAAAAATAACTGGCATTAGGGGTGCCTGGCGGGCTCAGTCAGTGGAGCATGCAACTTTGGATCTCAGGGTTGTAAGTTCAAGCCCCACAATGGGGGTAAAGATTACTTAAAAATTTAAAAAAATCTTTAAAAAAAAAAAAAGGAAAAGAACTGGCATCAGTATAAATGATAGACCAAAGGGAGCTAGATCAGGGGTGCAGAAACCAGATAAAAAGGTGCTGTAGTCCTAGCAAAGAGATAGGAGGAAGACCTAAACTAAGACAGTGGCAGTGGAGGTAAAGACAGAAGAGTTTCATTAGGAAGGAAGAACTGACTGGACTTGGCAACTGAAGGGTGTGAAATTGAAGGGAAAGGATGGTACCATTTTATTGCTATGGATCACTCGGAGGATGGGAGATCCATTCCCCACATTACGAAATGGCCAGTTTGGGAGAAAGGGAAGAAAAGGGAGTTAGTAATAGATTTGTTGAACACTTCTAACAAACCCACATTTCCTTAATTTTTTTTCTTTAGGTATTGCAGTTGAGTTAGTCTACCATAATGAAAAGCCATTAGATTTCAGTAGCTTGAGTTGAGCTGGATTAGATATATTTATCATGAGTTGACTGGGAGATTTGGAAACAAAGCTGTCAGAAGCTTAGTTTGGGGTTCTTTGTCATCAGTGAAAAACAAGGATTTTAATAAATGGGAGGAGATGAAATTTAAGAAAGGGAAATGAGAATGAAGAAACCTGTTCTTGGACGAAGGCTTGTTAATCCCTAGATATGATCATGCACTGGTTATTGGTAATGCTGAATGATGTTGGTGATGTAACACAGTGGCTCCTCAAATGAGTTTTAGTAGTAAACAGGAAGTTGGTATTTTGGGGGAAACCTCTGTGATGCATTGATTTAGTCATTCCATAAAGCACTCCTATATCCATCCATCTAGTAAATACTTACTAGGCATCTGCTAAGGTCCCTGCACACTGAAATAGCTGGGAGAGTTGGAACAAATTTAAAAAGAAAAAAAAAAAAATCAAATCTTGGCCAGAACTCATTCAAAGAAGGTTTTGGATTTCTATACACGAATAACGAGACTGAAGAAAGAGAAATTAGGGAATCCATCCCATTTACAATAGCACCAAAAACCATACGTTACCTTGGAATTAACTTAACCAGAGACGTAAAGGACCTATATGCTAGAAACTATAGATCACTTTTGAAAGATATTGAGGAAGACATAAAAAGATGGAAAAATATTCCATGCTCATGGATTGGAAGAATTAACATAGTTAAAATGTCCATACTACCCAGAGCAATCTACACTTTCAATGCTATCCCGATCAAAATACCGAGGACATTTTTCAAAGAACTGGAACAAATAGTCCTTAAATTTGTATGGAACCAGAAAAGGCCCCGAATCTCCAAGGAACTGTTGAAAAGGAAAAACAAAGCTGGGGGCATCACAATGCCGGATTTCGAGCTGTACTACAAAGCTGTGATCACAAAGACAGCATGGTACTGGCACAAAAACAGACACATGGACCAATGGAACAGAATAGAGAACCCAGAAATGGACCCTCGGCTCTTTGGGCAACTAATCTTTGATAAAGCAGGAAAAAACATCCGGTGGAAAAAAGACAGTCTCTTCAATAAATGGTGCTGGGAAAATTGGACAGCTACATGCAAAAGAATGAAACTTGACCACTCTCTCACACCATACACAAAAATAAACTCCAAATGGATGAAAGACCTCAATGTGAGACAGGAATCCATCAAAATTCTAGAGGAGAACATAGGCAACAACTTCTATGACATCGGCCAGAGCAACCTTTTTCACGACACATCTCCAAAGGCAAGAGAAATAAAAGATAAAATGAACTTATGGGACTTTATCAGGATAAAGAGCTTCTGCACAGCCAAGGAAACAGTCAAAAAAACTAAGAGACAGCCCACGGAATGGGAGAATATATTTGCAAAGGACACCACAGATAAAGGACTGGTATCCAAGATCTACAAAGAACTTCTCAAACTCAATACACGAGAAACAAATAAACAAATCATAAAATGGGCAGAAGATATGAACAGACACTTTTCCAATGAAGACATACAAATGGCTAACAGACACATGAAAAAATGTTCAAAATCATTAGCCATCAGGGAAATTCAAATCAAAACCACACTGAGATACCACCTTACGCCAGTTAGAATGGCAAAGATAGACAAGGCAAGAAACAACAATTGTTGGAGAGGATGTGGAGAAAGGGGATCCCTCCTACATTGTTGGTGGGAATGCAAGTTGGTACAGCCACTCTGGAAAACAGTGTGGAGGTCCCTTAAAAAGTTAAAAATTGAACTACCCTATGACCCAGCCATTGCACTACTGGGTGTTTACCCCAAAGATACAGACGTAGTAAAGAGAAGGGCCATATGCACCCCAATGTTCATAGCTGCATTGTCCACAATAGCCAAATCATGGAAGGAGCCGAGATGCCCTTCAACAGATGACTGGATTAAGAAGCTGTGGTCCATATATACAATGGAATATTACTCAGCTATCAGAAAGAACGAATTCTCAACATTTGCTGCAACATGGACGGCACTGGAGGAGATAATGCTAAGTGAAATAAGTCAAGCAGAGAAAGACAATTATCATATGATTTCTCTCATCTATGGAACATAAGAACTAGGAGGATCGGTAGGGGAAGAAAGGGATAAAGAAAAGGGGGGTAATCAGAAGGGGGAATGAAACATGAGAGACTATGGACTATGAGAAACAAACTGAGGGCTTCAGAGGGAAGGGGCTGGGGGAATGGGATAGACTGGTGATGGGTAGTAAGGAGGGCATGTATTGCATTGTGCACTGGGTGTTATACGCAACTAATGAATCATNTGAATCATCGAACTTTACATCGGAATCCGGGGATGTACTGTATGGTGATTAACATAATATAATAAAAAAATCATAAAAAAATAAAAGCTATAACCTCCCCATAAAAATTAAAAAAAAAAACAAAGAAGGTTTTGGTGCTTCTGACTTCTACTGTACAAATAAGGGTCCAAAGATATGACAGCTATAACTAAAGTGAATGAATACCTACTCTGGATTGATTGGATTCTTTTTAACTATAGCCGAAGTTGTTCTTTTTTTTTCCCCTAAGCCTTACTTATGCTTAACTAGGTTCCTTATAAACTGTATAATCTTTTCTTGCTTATTGTTTTGTGATATCCATGTGCCTTCTCCTAAGAATGGGACAAGAACATCTCAAAACGAAAAAAGTGATTATTGATTCTCTAAAACTATTAGGAACCCCCTTATGCAAGGCAATCGAAACAAATATTAGCAAGGATATGATAATAAAACAAGGGCTATCTTTTACAAATGAATGTGCAGGCCAGAAATCCTCTGAATATTTCTGCTCTCAGAAAATATTTTCTCATCAATTTCCTCTTCCTGTGTGATTGCTGTCGGGGCCTACTGGAGGGAGTAGAATTCTTTCAAATGTTGGTTCTATTAAAATGTACTTGGCTTCTCAACTATAAACAGTTGATGTACCATTTTTATTGCCCTCAGTTTTAAAGCGCAGCCCCACGAAGAGAAACAAGTTCCATTAACACTGGCTGTTGCTGAAGATTATAGGACTAATTTAGCATTAAGAGGATTTTTATCCAGGGTGCTTCTTGGCACAATTTCACATATATGATCTAGCACATAAGCATAGAAACCAAAGAGCAATTTACATCGCTTCCCAAATTTTAGGATAATTTAGATTGGCAGAACTAAGATGAGAAACACAGTTTTCTTTTTCTCTTCCATCATCGGATGAGTACTTTTTTTTTTATTTTGTTTTATTAGTCACCATACAGTACATCCCCAGTTTCTGATGCAACTTCTTAATGCATGGACTGCAATAAATAAGGGTTGTCCTTTGGCCAGTAAGCGACAAATATTTTCACCACTCTATCCTTATGTCTTATTTTTCCCCCCTAATATCAACAGATATGTGTAATAAATACATCAAAAAGCCCGGGTTCAAGTCACAAGCTTTTCCACTTACTAGCTGTTTAATCTTGGACAAGCCATCTAATCAAAATCTTTCACTGAGCACTTACTATATACATCAGTAGACTATAGGTAAGCTCTTCTTTGATATCACAGATTAATTTATTACATGCTATCTTATTAGATGTGTTATCTTATTTAACTCTCTCCAAAATGCTATGAGATAGGTAGTTTGATTATCCTCATTTTACAGATGAAGAAACCAAGGCTCAGAGAAGTCGAGTGACTTTGCAAGGTCACTAAGGTTGAACTGGGACTTGAACACCAGACCAAAGGCCCATGGGTTTGATCAGTAGTCTCAATTTGCCTAGAGTTTTGAGTTTCTCATGTGTAAAATGGAAATCAGAATAATGACTCTCTCAATCTCAAGATTTTTACAATAATTAAGACAATATTACATAAAGGGATCATTACTATTGTTATAGTTTTTGCTGCTCTATTTTCTCATTATAGCAGATTAAAAACTACGAGAGCTCTCTCATTTCCAACTATTTCCTTATCCCCCAAAGCCAATCTCTACCATCCCCTACTGACACTTCCCAGTATCATTCATTCTTTCCCATTTGTTTCATCAGTTGTGTTAGTGACAGTGCCCACCACTTTTTGTAATTTCAATAAATGTGTAATTCTTTTTCTTGCTCCTGCCTTCTACTCACCCTGATATAATCTCCCATGCTATCTGATTAATATACACAAAATACAATATTCCCATTACCATGTGATCTTTTTTATTGCTTATCAGGTAAGGGCATCCTAATGACATCACCCTGGTATTTGAGACTCTGGGTCTCTTGGACCTGTATCACCCATTCAAGCTCATTTCTCAGTAGCATCTGATGGAATTGGGAGGAAAAACTTCTTTACTGGGTGTCTTCTTTACTGGGAGGCACTGCTGATATTTGGTGGAAAAGACAAGCTTATGCAGGGGCCTCATGAATTAGAGACCAGAGACACAAGCATCATATAAATACATGCATTGTAGATCACAATTATATAGAGGAGGGGTGAGTGGGGGTGAAAACTAACCTAGGACAGAGGTTCAGAGAAGGTTGCCTGAGGTAAAGACCATTCACCTTACATCCCCAACACCATGAACTTCCTTCCCTTGAAAAATGTCCCATTTGGGGTGCCTGGGTGGCTCAGTCAGTTAAGTGTCTGCCTTCACCTCAGGTCGGACTGAGTCCCGCATCCGGCTCCTTGCTCAGCAGGGAGCCTGCTTCTCCCTCTGCCTGCCACTCCCCCTGCTTGTGCTCTCTCCCCCTCTCAAAAAATAAGTACAATCTAGGGGCGCCTGGGTGGCACAGTGGTTAAGCATCTGCCTTCGGCTCAGGGCGTGATCCCGGCGTTATGGGATCGAGCCCCACATCAGGCTCTTCCGCTGTGAGCCTGCTTCTTCCTCTCCCGCTCCCCCTGCTTGTATTCCCTCTCTCGCTGGCTGTCTCTATCTCTATCGAATAAATAAATAAAATCTTTAAAAAAAAAAAAAGTACAATCTAAAAAAAAAAAGTCCCATTCTTCTCCATGCAAATCCAATTATCCTATTAGCCTTCCTCAGGATGCTGTTTAAGTCCTACTCACAATATGAAGCTTTGCTAACTTCTCTAGCCTCCAAGGATTGTATTTTTTTTTAAATTAGTGCATCTGTTGTTCTTTGTTCCTTATCAAAGTTGACTATGTAATAGATTATGCGCTTTAGGGTCAGGCACGGTAAGTCTTGCCCTCACAACTTGATTATTGATATTTTTATCTAAAAAGCCTGTGTTCTTCACCTTTAGATTCCACACAGTGTTATGATAAATGGGTATTTGTTTAATGAATAGCTGAGTGTTCAGTGGGTGTGTGCATCTAGATGTCTAGAAATCTAGGCAACGAAAGTAGGGATCGGGAACATGGCTCTAATACCTTAAGCAACCTTCGTAATGTTTAAGATTAACCTAATCCCACTCTTGTTCATTTGCTTTAGGTTTTATTTGAACTAAAATTTGATACTCTTTGAATTAACACTGCAGGAAAACGGACTGCTTATTGTTCTGGAGGTTTGGTTACATCACCTAATGTTAACACAGGATTCGTAATAACCCCAAAACTGAGCTCGCCTATGAGATTCACTCATCCCTGTCATTTGCCTTCCGGATTATCTACGTAATGCCAAATTTCCACATAAAACTAAAGATAAATCAACAAAATAAAGACCTTAAATCTCAGCTCTTGGCATGCCTCCAAAAGAAATGTGATCTATAACAAAGTTCTGTTGCTTTGTTTTTGTTTCTTCTAGTTTTCAGAGTTCTGCTTAGCATGCAATCTTAAAACAGCTAATTAGAACTAACAGGATTCAATGGAGGCAAGTGAAGTTTTCAAAGCAGATTAGGTTCAATTTGGTACAAAATCTGTCAGAGTAATAGCATTAGTAGTTGTGTAGAAAGGTGTGTGAGAGCTTAAGTATGTCATGCTCTACTCAAATGTATTTGTTTCCTTTTGTCTATGGGTTAAATGTCAAAGCAGAATACTACTCACATGAGGGAAATTCTAGATGATGCACAGTTATTTCTACTCTATTCCACTCCCACTCTCAAAGAGACTATATTCAAAATAATGATGCAATGATATAAAGTTCATTCTCCATAGATTCCTTGCAGGTGGTCATCAGATCATAAGCTGCTCAAAACACAGAAACTCTACATTTTCTCTATTTCTAGTATCTCACTTCTACACTTTAAACACAGCATACTTTCAATGAATATGACAAAATAATAACCTGCTCAAGAGGCAAGCATTCTGGCCTGTATTTCACGGTCTTCCATTGACTTGTAAGTAAATTTGAACAGATTTCTTTGTATCTCTAGCCTTCAGGTATTGTACCAAACTTGTTCATTTGTTCAACAAATATTTGTTGGGTGACGACTAAGTACCAGGAGATATTCCAGAGAGTGGTTCTGGTAGCTATGCCAACAGCAAGGTGAGTGTTTCTAATAGAGATGAATGATTCTGCTTGACAGATAGCATTGGGAGTAGAAAGTGGATTTGAGTAGTAAGACCAGATTAAATCTTGGCTTCAACACTTACTTAGATCTGTCGCTACAACCTCTGAAAATAAGAATCTTCATCTATAAAACAGTAATAGTTCAAAAAATATGTAATGATGCCTCCACAGGCAGGCACTGTGCTAGGTGTGAGGAATGCAGTATGGCCTCGAGCAGATAAGAACTCGCCCATGGTGGGGCTGAATATTTCAAGCATGTTCAGCACATACTACTATTACATCACTGACTCTTGGTAGTCTGTGTGGTGGTTTTAAAATGTGTCTATAGAATCTCTGACACTTTTTCCTTCCAAAGATAGAACTTAATTCTCTTGTCCTTGAATATGAGCGCGGGCTTAGTGACTTGTTTCTAATGAAGAGAATGTGGTTGGAGGCTTCCGAGGCTAGGTCATAAAAAGGCTAGCATCTGCCTGACTGTCTCCTGGATTGCTTGGTCTGGGGAAGCTTGCTGCCATGTCATGAAAACACTAAAACAGCCTGTGGAGAGAAGCCACAACTTGGGACCTACAATTGGTACCAACCTGCTAAGCATGTCAGCCATCCACCTTTAAAACAGATCCGCCAGCCCTAGTCAAGCTATCCTAGGAAGCCAACTCCAGTAAAACTGCTGCAATCTCATGAGAGACCCTAAGGCAAAACCACACACTTAAGCCACTCCCAAATTTTGGACCCATGGGAACTGGAGGATAATAAATGTTCACTGTTGTTGCTGTTGAGTTCGGGGAGGAAATTTCTTACAGATAGATAACTGAGCCTATGATAGAAACATCTGGGTGAAGATAAACAATTATGGTGGATGACCTTTTCAAGTTTCCCTTAGTTTATCTCCCGTGTTGGAAAAAGAAAAACTAAATGGTTCTTCACGGCCTTCTAGTGTTTCTTTTCCTATAAGGGGAAAATCCAAACTCTTCGGTCTAGTGTTGAAAGCCTCACATGATCAGAAGCAGCTTGGTCTCTCCTACTCTCCAGCACTGACACTCTCCATTGGCTGATCCAGTCTACCTATCCTCAGTCAGTTTTTGATCATGACCTTCCTCAGTCTTGAAGGGCACATCTCTTCTTGTTGCATATGCAGCACATTCATTTGTCTTCCTTTCAAGTTTAATTTAAGTCCTGCAGTAATTCTTGATGAAACTAGCGCACAATAATTTTAAAACTTTCAGTAGTTTTTATTGCCAATATGACTTATTAATACTTTTTTTCCTAAGTATTTGGACTGTTACTACATGTTACTGTCAATTAATCACTAAATATTTGAGTTCCCACTACGTGCAAAGCACTGTACCCAGAGCTATATTTAACATTTACTTTAGTTACATTTAATTTTTTTTAAAGCTATTATGGCATATAACTTGTGTGTGTGCATGTGTTTCACTCCAGAGTTAGACTGTAAGCAACCTGAGGACTGAACACAGACCTACTCTTCACAGCCTATGCACATCTGTAGAGTATGAACCTCCACAAACCAATTTTTGACATTTTCTCATTCTCCTGATATTTATGAAGCTAGAAGTAAGCGATACTATGTTAGCGTGTGCAGTACTTGTCAAAGTGGAACTAGATTCCCATGCAACTACATTTATGAAATCATCCTTGACAAACCCATGTGCATACAAGTTCAGGAAATCATGAACACTCTCATCCTTAGTTATCAAACTAATCAGAGTGGAGGCATTCTCCTCAACTGCCCTGAAGATGTGATCTTCATAAGACATGAAAATGGTGTGTGACTTCTAGCATCCTGAGGACTACAGTGAGAGATCCAGTGCTAAAATGAAGCAGGGATTGCTGGCAAAGTTTTCCCCAAAACTAATCAAAGAATTAAATCCATTCCCTGGTTGACTTTCACAGTAGTGAGCTAGTAAAAAAGCAACTGATTTACAAGATAACTGAGAAGATAACTGAAAAGAAAGGAAAAGGTAGCTCTCACACTTCAAGTTGCATCAGCATCACCTGGGGAGTTCTGTAGACTGTCTGGTCCTCACAGCCCCACTCCCTACAGCACCTCATCCATTCATCATCCAGCTCGTCTCTGCCATCCCCTCCACCACCACCACCAGATTCCTGTTTAGAAAGCCCAGGGTAATCCACATCTTTCAGCAGGTGTATTTATATGATTTGGATTAAGGTAGAGTGGTTGAGTTAATCCATTTATACGTAGAAAACAGCTTGAGAAAATGTACACTGAAATGGTAACAACAGTTAAATCTTTAGAAGGCAAGATTATGCAGGACTTCTGCTTTTTACAATATGCATACATATTTTATTTTTAAATAATAAGCATGTATATCCATGACCAGAAAAAATATGAACATGTTATATTTTTACATTTAAAACAAGCTAATTTAAGAAAAAGTTCAAACGGCTTCTCATCCTCTCCAAAATAAAGTTCAGTCTTCTTGATACTGACCAAGTAGCCTCAGCTCCCTACCTGCAACAAAAATCCTTTTCCAGACAAAACAAACTCCTAATTCCTGGCATATCTAACTTTGTCATGTCCTGTGGCCCCACTAATGTTGGTCGCTGTCTGTGAGGAATGCAGACACTGGTTGTCTAGCTGACAAACTCCTCCTCATTAAAACTCATGCTAAGACGTAGGACTTCCTTGTGAAGATGTTCCTGATATCACAGGCACTGCTGTGGGAGCCACACTGGAGCCCAAGGCAAAAGAAGTCAGTAATACTGAGCCTGACTTTATCTAAAATGTTAATATTTTGTTCATCATAGAATTTTTTTAAATTTATAATAATTTTTTATTATGTTATGTTAGTCACCATACAGTACATCCTTAGTTTCTGATGTAGTGTTCCATGATTCATTATTTGCGTATAACACCCAGTGCTTGATGCTATACGTGCCGTCCTTAATACCCATCACTGGCCTATCCCAATCCCCCCCCACCCCGAAGCCCTCAGTTTGTTTCCCAGAGTCCACAGTCTCTCATGGTTGTTCATCATAGAATTTTTAAATTAATTTTTATATTTTAGAATATTGTATTGAAATATGATTGACCTTGATTACCGAGATTTTGCTAACCACTCCAAGTTTGCTTGCACTAGTATCCCCATAGTCCCAGCCCTGATCTCAGGTAAGGTTGTCTGGACTCTCTCTCTCCTCTGCTGATTCGCTTTTGAGCCTACCTCCACTGTGGAATTTACCACATTGCGTATTTATTTATTACAGATTCTGACACACTTATTAACCTCCTATAGATCTGATTGTTCTGAGGGTTCATGGCTTTCTTGATCAGCGCAGACATAACAGGTACCCTTAAAATATGGGACAGAAGCAAGAATAAATGTGAAACTATAATCAAGTCCTAAATTTTCTGAGTCTCAGTTATCTTATCTGTCAAGTAATATGATACTAGATTAGCTCAATGATAGTCAATGATTGATGTTATACCCTATATCTATATAATATCATAAATAATATAAATATAAAATATAAAATCCAACACAATTACAGCTCTTATTAAGTGCCAGACATTTATCTAAGTATTTAACAAATATTATCTCATTCGATTTTCACAATAACTCTGTGAAGTGGGTGCTATTATTAGTTTCGATATATAAATGTGGAAACTGAGGCTCAGAGCATCCAAGAGATTTACTTAAGGCTTGTGTTTGAATCCAGGCAGTATGAATCTTGAGTCTGTACTCTAAGCCCTTATACTGCCTCTCACAATAATAATTTTACATATAAATATAAATATGTAAATATATAACCCAAACCAAAATATTTTATTTTTAAATAACCACAGATTTTATTTTTCTTAATGTGAAAATATTATAAGTCATTCTAATTTGAATCCACAATAAAATTCTAACTGACTCAAGACCAGCAAATACCGTATGCTGCGCCATTTCTTCCATGAGGGCTGCTCTATTCTAAAAATATACACTGGTTCATTTATCAAAGCAAAAGACATAATATGACCTAATCAAAGAGCAAGAGAAAAGTTGAATAGTGAGAGCAACAGAAAATGACTAAGGTTTCCTAGACCAGGTTTCCTGGGTGATACTTATTAGGATGCTTAATAGTTACTCGGGAAAACACACCATCAGCCAACCACAGAGCCAGACCCTCACCTGGAGCCTGTGTCTGGGCTCTGTGCTCTTGGATAAGTGAAGAATAGGTTGAACTTTGTTAAATCTGCCTCTTAGCTTCAGGAGTATACTGGAAACATCCACTGAGTGAGATGACTTACTAGTGAGACTTTTATAAATAATAAATTATGTATCTTTATCATATAGACTTGAGTATTAGAAGTCCCTACCTGAGAGTAACAGCAGCCCCTCTGCTCTTTATGAAGGGAAGGAGAGAGATAAGGAGTGAAAAAGAGAAGACATGTAGCCCCCAGAGACGATGCCAGTGGGGCTGTCACCTCCGGGAAGCTAGTAAGGTAAGTCATCAGAAGGAGGGATGATGCAGAAAGGATGGGGGAATAAAACTCAGAAGACAAGAAATCTTCCGCTGTATAATCAGAAGCTGCTATTTACTCTGTATTTTTCTACTTTTTTTTTCTTTTAAGATTTATTTGAGAGAGAAAGAACAAGGAGAGGAGTGGGTGGGCAAAGGGAGAGGGAAAGAGAATCTCAAGCAGACTCCTGGCTGAGCACAGAGCCTAACCTGGGGCTTGATTCCGAGATCCTGAGATCATGACCCGAGCCGAAACCAGGAGCCCAATGTTTGACTGAGCCAGCCAGGTGCCCCTATTTTCCTACTTGTTAAATTAAGTTCTATTGTACTTCAAGATATTTCCGGCTCTCTGATGCAACTCTGTGTACCAAGCCTAACAGGTCATTAGTTGGGAAATCCTTTTGTCCTGTTATCTGGCATCAGGGTGTGCCCATCGGCATTGCGTGAGAGCACAGCAGAATTTCCCATAGGAGCAGGGGGAGATGGGCAGCCCCCAGCAGGAGCTGCAGCTGCCCCTTTGCAGGAGTGTGCCCAGGCCATGTTCACATTGCCTCCCTCCTGCTGGGTTCCTCCAGCTCGGTGCAGAATGCAAGGGGACACAGTCATAGTCTCCATTTTTTAGTTTCACAGAGTTTATCTCCATGGTGCCATCTAAAGGGTAATGTTTCCCTCCAAAATTGTTAACTACTGATTTGCTGATGATAGAAGTAAATGATGGCACTTTGGCTGGGAAATTCAAAAGTTGCTGTCACATTTTCTGAAACTTAAGCAAGAAGCAAGCTATAATCTCTCCCACACAAAAAATCTCGCTATACATTCACACAAACTCTTAGGTATTTGTGAGGGAAATTCCCAGGTGGATCTACCTGGGGTGGAGTGAGGGAGCTTTATATCCCTTTTCTTGCCCCGATATTAATGTTAGAGATATTTTTTGATAGGACACAGTCAGATTTACCTGGATCTCAGAAGTAAAACCAAACCAAAAGCAAGCTAACTTCTTGCCCTTTACCTATCTCAGATTCACATTGAACTTTATTACTATGCATGTCTGGGTGAATTTTATAATCCAATCACCCATATCTTTCAAACTGTACTAAATTCTGAATGATTTATTACATTCTTATTTTGTTCTCTCTGGTAGGAATCATGTGGTATCTGATATGAGTGTGAGGCTGTGACATGATTTCTGCTATTGATGTACTCTCTGTCTAATGAGTGAGTCGAGATTAAAGCATAAAGCATTCAAAAACTACCATTAGCCTGTACATCCACAAGAGAGATATAAGGAGAAATAACTGGAGTTTTGAATGAGCAGGGAAGGCAAAAGGGTAAGCCTTAGATGTGAGCTTGCCTTTTGATAGACGAGGAGGAAGAGGCATGAGCATGTGTGTCCAAGTGGGAATGAACATGGGAATGAACACAGCCTCTTTAGGCAAAGGCCTCATACTGCAGAGCACAGTGAACAGAAGGGTGGGTGAATCCTGATTATGAAGGTCTTGAAAGTAGGACAAAGGGGAGTTGAAACTTAATAGACCCAAAGAATATTTTAAGGGATTATCTGTGATACACTGGGGGAAGAATTAGAGGCTGGGCTTCCAGAGTGCCCCCCCCCCAAAATAAAAAGCTACTGAAGAAACACAAGTGTAATACAATGAGACCTTGAAGCAAGGGACTGCAGGAAGGATGGAAAGGGAGGGGTAACTCCAGGACACATTTCACAAGATAGATTCTGTCTCAAAGGCTCGTGGTTATGGGAGGTGAAGGAACGGGAGGAGTCAGGGATGACTCAGAAGTTTCTAAGCTGGGAGACTGCCTGGTGTTGCTGGCACACGTGAGAATGGAGAAATCAGGTGGGGCAACACCTGGCAGGAGATGAATGATGATGGGTTCTGAGCTTCCCAGAACAAAACTTGCATTAATTTTGAGCCAATCAAAATAGAAAAGGAAATTATTTACTATGGGTGCCTCAACTATTACTGTTTAATCATAAGCATGCTGGAGAGCATGGTGTACCCCAGAATGGAATCCTGTCCTCATGCACTTGCCGTCCCTTCGCTGAAAACAGGCCACATGGAACGTCAGAAGCAAGAGCAGGGCCAGAAAAAGCCTGGCTCATCTGACTTTCACAACTCTCATCGGCTCTTTCAACATAAAACCACACAATAGCTTCCTCTTAACAATTCAGGGACTGTAGGGACAGCAACACGCAGGGATCCCACAAGCCACCAATTAATCAATAATTTCAATCTTCCTTCTCACGTTTCTTCCTAGAGCTACTGACAAGTAGAAAAGCCAATAGAGTTCAATTTTATAGCCGTGTTCCATCTACGGTAGTGCTAACAGGTGGTATGAGGAAGAAAAGGAGGTGCTGTAAACGGAAATGAGCCGGACCTTAGGATTGCCATTGCTGGCAATCACGACCTGAATACAATTACGGAATCTGCAGGTAAAACAGTGTTTAAAATCCAGGCTCGGGGACATAGTACCCATGTGAATATGGGTAGATTACTTAGCATCTCTGTGCCTCAGTTTTGTCATCTCTAAAATTGGGACAATCATACTACGTAGTTTATAGAGACGATGTATCCACTAAGGAAATCTATGTGAAGGACTCGGCACGGTGTCTGACATGTACTAAGGTGTTCGATAAATTTTCACCCCATTAGTACTTTTATTGCATCCCTGAAGACAAAAGGTATGCTCTGGAGGTCAAAAGACATGCTGGTCATGGTGATCGTGCATTTACCAAAGCTACAGAGTCACACCCAGATGGGTAGTGTTCAGGGCACACATTTGGATGCAATTCAATTAGCAGTTGGATCCTGCCTTCCACCAGCAGCTCATTTTCAGATGTGAGATGGGCTGAATTTCTTCTCTTTGGAGGAGGCGAGGTATTAAAAGTGATGGTCTCGAGATAGAGTTTGATCCAGGCTATGTCAGTCTTACACAGTATAATTTCCATTGTGCTTTTAGTGGTATTTTCGACCACTTGAAAAATACTGTTTTTCATTAACTTCATAAAAATGTGACTCGTTATTTGGCAAGACTGCAATTTTTGGAGTCCACTTATCTCATGATGGCAGGGTGGTTTTTGTTTTGTTTTGTTTTTTGGTTTTTTTTGTTCTTGAAAAGTAGTGGGCTCCGCAGAAATTAGGAACTGCTGGCCGGCACTTCGTGGGTATGTGCGTGCTGAAAGGAGACAAAGATTACTCACTACATAAGAGCTGGGCTTAGTCTAAAGGCGTTTGAGGGTTTGTTTTGTTATGTTTATCTTTGCTCCTAAGCATGATGTTTTGGCTTTAAAGTTTGCCTCCTGACAAGTCACTGCATGTACAGATTATAAGAGGTTGGAACTATTTCAAATGTGGTGCCTTAGCCCATTTCTTCTCTACGTGAACAAGAAGCATCCGGGCCCGTCTGCCAGGCTTGGGAAGCCTTCCTTTCCTGGGACTTATTATTTGCAGAAGCTAGTTACGAAGCTGTGTCTGGCGACACAGAAGGGCGTAAGTGAAGGCAGGCGGTGCCAGAAGTAAGTATCATGGGGCGCCTGAGTGGCACAGCGGTTAAGCGTCTGCCTTCAGCTCAGGGCGTGATCCCGGCGTTATGGGATCGAGCCCCACATCGCTCTTCTGCTGTGAGCCTGCTTCTTCCTCTCCCACTCCCCCTGCTTGTGTTCTCTCTCTCTCACTGGCTGTCTCTATCTCTCTGTTGAATAAATAAATAAAATCTTTAAAAAAAAAAAAAAAGAAGTAAGTAACATGCACAGGACAGGGGCTCACCATGGCAGACATGCAGCAGCTTCCTGGCTCGCCAAACATCCAGACTTCTCCAGACATCCCTCAGTAAGAAAACCGTGGAGGGAGCCCTTTGAGTCACTAATTATATTTGTTCTAAATGATGTATCAGTCCTACACACCTGCCCAGCTATTCTGGGAGCATAATGTGCCCACGAGATAACTCCTTTCTCACCATAGCTGAGTTTCAGCTGAAGTGTAGCCTGGAGTTTCTTCCTTTCTCTGTTGCCCGCCTAGCACTGAAGCACTCACGGTAGCCCAGAAAGGATTTTAACTCTGTTAAACGGGACCTGATTTCGATGATATTACAACTACAATGATTCATGAGGAATTAGTCAGAGAAAGGCAGAATTCTCCACTGAATACTAATATTTAGGATAACTCTTTTTTTAATTTTTATAATAATATTCTTTATTATATTATGTTAGTCATCATACAGTACATCCCTGGTTTTTGATGTAAAGTTCGATGATTCATTAGTTGCGTATAACACCCAGTGCACCATGCAATACGTGCCCTCCTTACTACCCATCACCAGTCTATCCCATTCCCCCACCCCCCTCCCCTCTGAAGCTCTCAGTTTGTTTCTCAGAGTCCATAGTCTCTCATGCTTCATTCCCCCTTCTGATTACCCCCGTTTCTTTATCCCTTTCTTCTCCTACCGATCTTCCTAGTTCTTATGTTCCATAGATGAGAGAAACCATATGATAATTGTCTTTCTCTGCTTGACTTATTTCACTTAGCATTATCTCCTCCAGTGCCGTCCATGTTGCAGCAAATGTTGAGAAATCGTTCTTATCTTTGGGGTAAATACCCAGTAGTGCAATGGCTGGATCATAGGGTAGCTCAATTTTTAACTTTTTAAGGGACCTCCACACTGGTTTTCCAGAGTGGCTGTACCAACTTGCATTCCCACCAACAATGTAGGAGGGATCCCCGTTCTCCACATCCTCTCCAACGATTGTTGCTTCTTGCCTTGTCAATTTTTGCCGTTCTAACTGGTGTAAGGTGGTATCTTAGTGTGGTTTTGATTTGAATTTCCCTGATGACTAATGATTTTGAACATTTTTTCATGTGTCTGTTAGCCATTTGTATGTCTTCACTGGACTCTTGATTCATACATCGTAATGCACCTTTCCTCCTATTTCTTGATTTCATGATAGAGACAGAGATGGGGTGTTTATGTTCCTAATCTCTAACTTTTAGTCTACTTTTCTGAAACCTAAACAATGCAACAAGAGAAATTAGTACTGACTCCCAGATGTAAGAAATGTGAATCCATAAGCTTAAAACGAGAGTCTAGAGTCAGACTGCCTGGGTTCAAATCCTGACAGCACCACTTATTAACTGTGCAATCTTGGTCAAGTTACTTACTCTCTCTGGGCACTGGTTTTCTCCACTGTGAACTGAGTAACACGGCCATCACCACTCTAACCATCAGGCTCATATGAGACCAAGAAATATTTATTTTTATCATTGATTATTATGAACTCCCTTTAATCTTTCACTATAATAGATATGAGAAACAAAGAAAAACAACGATTTAAAAAAAAAAGAATAAAAATCCCTGAATCCAAATTTTCATTTTGGAGTTATTCCCTCTCTACCACAACAGGGAGAAAAAGCAACTGCATCTATACTAGTTTCAGATTCTCTACTCTGCTCTACAGATAGCACCTTCAATTATAAAATTATATTTTATACTCGCTTGATTAGAGGATGAGTTGACATTTTGGACACAGTTTGTATCTTGGCTCTATGTATAAGAGGGTAAAGTATGAGACAAATCTCAAGAACAAAGTAAAGATAGTTTCCAAAACCTTTCTCTCCTATCCCACATGACTGAGTTTTGAAAAATTACATTCTCTTTGGGCCCCAGTGTTCTCCTCTGTAAAATGAGAGGGTACTTTCCCTCTAATAGTTCTCATAAAGTTCTAATAAAAACAATAAACTATTTTTAACTGAGTCTTATAAGGTCTGAGAGACTAGCAGAAATACTTCCAATGTGTGAACTTCCCTATAATTCTGTTCTTTCCTACCCACAAACATAAAGACAATCACCTCATAACTATTGTTAGCATAAAACCATAAGTCCATAGTAAAAGGTGGTTATTCATCTCCTTCTGGATATTGTGTTTTTGCAGAACCTTTGAAAGATTAGGTCTTAAGCACTCATCATATGGATTTTTCCAATTTTTTCTTCATAATTTAGTAGAACTATAAGTGCTCTCCATGGTTTCCTCCATGAATCTCTAAATTCCATCAGGTAGCACCAATTAAGACTCACTCACACTCCTTGTATTTCTGTCTTGTAAGTTTTTTTGAGAGAAACTCATTACATAACTGAAAAAATCCTTATAAACAAGAAACTGGCAGAAATAAGTTGTTGAAAGAAGCTAATAAACTCCTTTTGTCACTATTGTTAGTGAACTGATAATTAGCATCTTAAACCAGTTCAAAGAGTGTTTATCCTTATGTGCTGAATGCATTATTTCTGAAGTCCATGCTACTTAAGGTAAGCAAGAATACATAAATTTCAACAATATACAATGGACTTAATCTGTTATAAAGAACTAATATACACACAGTATGAAGAGAACACAATTATGCTGCTTTTATAAACAACTTAATAACATCTCATCAACAACTCTGCATAATAACTTGAGCAAAAATCCTTTAGAAATGGAAAGGTGCTTTTCAAATGTAAGGAATTATTTATTCTAGCACCAAGAGTTTAAATACTTTACACTAATTGAACTGATGTTCTCTTCCAAATTATTCTATTGTGTATGAATCAAGGTTCTGCCATGGCTGTCATCTTCTTAGGACTGGGTGATTGAAAACCCCTTATTTTTTTAAAGTCACTAGCTCATTATTCTCTTTACAAATAATTCAGTATAGTCTTCTTTTACATAGCAAATTACCATAATTTACCTGAAATACAATCTGATTTACAGAAATTTGGCCTACGAGAAGCTTTTCAGAAGATGACCGCTTTGTGAGACATCAAGCATCTCACCTAACCTTCACTCCTCTACCAAGAAAACTGCTCCAAAGTTTAAGAACAAAAGCAAAAAAAAAAAAAGCCACCGGTCAGATCACTGGGCTCATCCCCCTCGGTTCTGAGGACTTCTTTGAGGCTTTCCTGCATCTCCATTCTGGATCCAAAAGGAAATAATGGCCTGAGTTGGCATGGTGCCCATTTTTCAACTAGGTAATGATAATAACGTAGCTAAAATAGCACCAACTGGAAAACAATGTTCTTTCAAACTAAATGTGTTGATACGTTTGCACCACTCATACCAGCCCTGAAGAGAGAGAAGAGATTTGTACAGTACTCTGCATTTCATTTGTTCAGCTGATCAAATACCAGTCTATGGTTTCTGCTACAACATGAAAGTAAAGGATGATCTGGCTTGAGACTGCCACTTATTTGTGTCGTACATACCACAATGAGCATTATGAGGTGAATAATAAATGAGTCAAAATTTTACAAAGATTAAAATATATTCTGGCTCCTACCTGCTTCATAATTTTTTAGATAAATCTTACAGGCTCACCTTTCTAACTAATTCAAAAAGCAGTGTGTTTTATTCAAAACACACTAAGTAGTTATACAAATACTTTCAAGTGGAAACACTATTTAAAAATTTAGAATAGAACACTAAGGAGGCATCAAAATAAATTTTAACTAGAATCCCAAAATTAGGGGCACCTGGGTGACGTAGTTGGTTAAGCGTCTGACTCTTGGTTTTGGCTCAGATCATGATCTCAAGGTCATGAGACTGAGTGCCGTGTTGGGCTCCACTCTCAGTGAGGAGTCTGCTTAGGATTCTCTCTCCTTCTCCCTCTGCCCCTTCCCAATGTGCACAGACACACACACACTCTTTCTTGCTCTCTCAAATTAAGTAAGTAAATCTTGGGGGGAAAAAATCCCGAAATCCTAAAATTAGGGAAACAAACAAATCTCATTTACTTACAAGTTGATTTTGCTTTTGGAGGAAATTTGGTCCGGGTAATAGCCAAAATTATGAAAATAATGACTGGCCATAAAATCAAGACAAGGGTCCAAAGCTGCAAAATAATGACAGGAAAAAAATGTTAATTATGTTGCTGAACTAAAAATTTCACAAAAAGTACAACACATAAAATTCCAACACAAACCAGATATTTGCTCGTAAATACTATTAATTAGAAAGGAATGAGAGATTTTTAAAGCTACAAGAGAACTCGAAGTGAACACAAGAATGCTATCTTCCTTAAAATGAGCTTCAGAAGCCCCGTTTAGAGTCACCTCTCATCCTCTGTCCCAAGAGTGATGATCTTAAAATTCAAATCTCATCAGTAATTTCCCTACTTAAAAATCTTTTAGTTCCTTGTTGGATAAGGTTCAACATTCTAAACAGGGCATACAAAACCCCAAAATAATCTCAACCTAGACCTACCACTTCCAATGTCAGCATTCTACAGTCAACCATAAAGATCAGTGTGTGACATTGGATAATGGCTCAATAAACATTGGTAAAGGAATGAATTAGTGTGGGTCAATGAGCAGATGAGTAAACGGGAACTTAAAAAGTTCTATGCACCCCCCCATACCACTATAAATAGTATCTTGTGTCTGCTTTTATCATAGAACTTAAACTCTTATCATCTATCTAACTATCTATATATTTTTTTCTTGGCTTACAATAAATTGGCAATTCTCTTAAGGCAGGAACAGTGTCTTCTTCATTTCTGAATTTCCACTTGTACAAAACAGATGCTCGATAAATTTACACTGCACCGAAATTTCTATTAGAGGATTTCACTATAAGATACTTCAGGAGTGGCTTTTCTAGCCACATAGACATGATTCTGTTCATAAGACGTGAACTACTTAATATTTTACACACCTATAAAACTGGTTCCAGAGCAGTGAAAAACACATATTCGCAAGAACATCAACTGTGATATGCAAACAGTTAACAGTGCTCAAACCAAACCCTACAGAACAAATACTGCCAATGAGTAATGGACAAGCAGGGTTAGGTAGAGAGGGATAGG
This sequence comes from Ailuropoda melanoleuca, assembly GCF_002007445.2. Classification (NCBI taxonomy): domain Eukaryota; kingdom Metazoa; phylum Chordata; class Mammalia; order Carnivora; family Ursidae; genus Ailuropoda; species Ailuropoda melanoleuca. The sequence continues at coordinate 177,736,585 of NC_048219.1, forward strand.
TAGGGGACTACATGACTAGGCTCACCAAAAATCCCTGAAATGCTGAGGCATAAACCAGGCCACCCTGCCTTGGTTGTCAGAGGTGGGTTCTTTTTATGGCAGACAAAAAAATGACTAGACCCCAAAGAAGAAGTAAGCGATTAAAGATGGCTAGTCCTTACTCAAACCAAGACATCCCAAGAATGTTAAGACCACAAGCTCTCTGGTCAGTTCTAAATAAAAGACTGTTGGTGGAGGCCCACATTGGCAATCTGGTTGGGACCCCTCTCACTCTTAAGAGCTTTTTCTGTATCCTTGATTAATAAAATCCTATTACTTTGCTCATTCTCTTTTGTCCGCGAGGTTCATTCTTCAACTCTGTGAGACAAGAACCACCCTCTTCTGCTTTGCCTACGCTTAATAAAGTTCAACTCGGACCTATGTTTCTATGCAGACTTGTTACCACTTTTCCCCCATACCCTACCACTTCTGAGACAATCTGCTTCTGACAAATCTCAAACTACTGCCTGGGGCTCTTGGTATCTTGCTCAATTATTGATCCTGAAGTAACTATGAAAATCTCAATTGGGTGTCTACAGCACTGTTGTCCTTGCTGAAAGGCCTGTAACCAACTTCTTGGACTGCAGGTTTAAGAGCAAATTTTTAGCAAATGGAAGAAGTTGACTGTAGATCTAAGCAATCCTAGGATACTTGGTTTGATCGTAGCTAAAAAGCTCCCAGACAGGCTGAACAGCTTCATCCGTAGCAGTCTTCTCAAGCATTACTGTGCACACCACATCACCTATGCGTCTTGGAAACATGCAGATTCAGATCCAGTAGATCTGAGGTCGGGCAGACATTCTGCACTTCTAACAAGCTGCAGGTGGGTGACACTGTTGCTGCTGTCCATGAACCACACTTGGAGTAGAGTAGTTCTAAATGTATGCCACCTTACCTAACTGGCAGGATCGTTTATAAAGTCCTAGAATGTTTTTGTAGGAAAGTTCCTTTAACTAATGGATAGAATTCATTCAGGGCATTTGTAAACTTGGAAAGGAAAAAAAAAATTACACTTCTATTTTCTCTACCTTTTGATCAAAATCTAGCATTTCCATTAATGATGAATGTGGGCAACAAGCCACAATGTTCTTAGAAGTACTTGTGACTTTGTTACAAATAAAAATCACAGATATTTTCAAATCACATTAGTGTTGTTGCAGATACCTCAAAGGTCAGTTTCTACTCATGGTGACGTTACAAATTATAGTAGTTACGGGCTTACCATATTTGTTTATTTATTTAGTGCTATAATAAAGAAACACATACTACCATATCATAAATTTGTGTTTTAATACTTTAATAACTGAATTTCAATATAATTGGTTTTATTTGTAATTCTATTTATTTTGTTGATTTCAAAGCACTATTCTTAGAAGGACCATAGGCTTTACCAGCCTGATAAAGACATCCATGACACAGTAGAGGCTAATAAACCTTGATCTGATCCAAATTTCTTTTTTTATTCTCCGTGTTGCAGAAGGTTAGCACAGCTTTATCCATTAACTTACCCACAGTCACATACCCAGTTGGGAAGCAGAGAGGGGATGAGGATCTGAATATCAAGATACTTAGACTAGATTTTTTTAAAAAAATTATCCTACTCTGAGGAAAAAATAATGCCTTACAAAAAGTTTATCAGAAAAATGTAAGTGTTATAGAAATATGTGTTATTCTAGCCTAGTCCCTGATACATTAGAAAATGAGAGTCTGTTCTTTGAAGATACAGGTACTATTATTATTCTATATGACTTATTTGAAATGTAGACTACAAAGAATTGGGGTTTAAAAATTTAATGTTTGTGGCTTTATATTTGAAGTCATAGTTATTCTTTAAAAAAAAAATCATCTGAGAAGGTTTAGTGCCCCATAGTTACTTTCAGGAGCATCTATTCATTTTCTATAGCAACCTCCTGAGAATTAGTGGGCAACAGAGACCAACTGTACCAACAAATACGTACATTCACATTAAAATAAAGGGCATATGTCATGGGATATCTTTAAATTGTCTTTCAATGGATCTAATTTGATGGTTCCATGAGGATGTTTTGATAAACATTGAAATTAATTTTAGACATGATTTAAGTCAGACAAAAATGCAATCTGTATCAGAATACTTTAAGAAATTTGGACTCTGTTATAGGCAAAAACTACAGCAAGCCTGTAAGCAATCTATTATCAAAAGATTTCCCCTGGGATTTTTAGGTCAGAGAGGTTTGGAGAATATTTCTGCATACTGCATTTTAGAAGGATAATGAACACAAAGCCCTCCATACTATGATCTTGGGAATGTTAAGGTTGACAAGTTAATCACAAAAGAAAGAAATAAACAAAATTTAAATTTTCATAGCAGCAGGATTGCTCCCAACACCATTCTCAATATTATCATAAACAACCTAGAAGCAAATGCAGTGTCAAGTATCCAAATACTAAACCAATGAGCCATGACTCATTTTTGTTTGTTTGGAGAAAGGGCTGATATATTGATTTTACACATATAGATATTGGAGCTACTTGAAAACTAAGGGAAAAGCAGTTTTTAAAAGTTTCATATTTTTGTTAATATTTTAATTATCTCACATTCGCCTCTATATCTCATTTGTGTTCCACCCCCTACCCCGCACTCTTGACATCTAAAGGCATATGCACACTGAGTAGTGTAAAGTTCTTTAGTGGGCTATAGCATTTGTCTCTTATTTCTCCAGGGTTTATTTTCCATTGAGATATCCCATTCTGTTCTCCTTCTCTTCCCTTTCCCTTCTGGAACAATTCAGCACCTAAAAATCCTTTTTCAGAGGCCTAGAGAAAGGCTATTCCATAGTAGGACAGAAGGCACCACAGTAACACAGAGAAGGTGGGTCCCTAACAAGGTGAAGAGGAAACACACAGTTCAGAAGTCAGACATGGGAGGTCAAAATCCAGGTGGGGTAAGGAGGGTGTCTATTCATGGTGAGAAGCAGGGGATTGGTTTCAACACAGTGTGGTAGACCAAAAAAGTAAATACATTATTGGGGAGGAGCCAGGCTTCTCACTATCCATCAGGGGAATTATTAACATGAAAAACAGGAAAACAAGACTGCTATAGTGTTGGGTTAGAATTAAAGATACGGGTATGAATGCCTGGATTTCAAAATGCATAGAGAGACATGAAACTTAGCTATAAATGGGTGGGTATAACTTATTTATTTCCTTTTTTCTGGTTTCAGAAAAGTTGTTTCTGCCTCATTATATATTTTCTCTGTCCCAACCCTGGAAATACCCACTTTTCCAAGAAACCCTAGCTTCTTTAAGTATACAGCTGAGAGCTAGGAGTGCTCATTGCTATTGGAGTGTCACTGTTTCCAAGCCCAGCCAAAGCTACAGAATATATGTACAGACATACAAAGAGAGAGAGAGAGAGAGAGAGAGAGAGAGAGAGAGAAGGGTGATAGATATACTGCTTAGAGAATGTCAGAAAATGATGCAGAGCGGAGTATGGGTGGCTCAATTGGTTAAATTTCTGCCTTTGGCTCAGGTCATGATCTCAGGGTCCTAGGATGGAGCCCCACATTGGGCTCCCTGCTCATCAGGGAGCCTGCTTCTCCCCCTCCCTTTGCCCCTCACTACTGCTCATGTTCTCTTTCTCTCAAATAAAAAATATAATCTTTAAAAAAAAAAGAAAAGAAAATGAGGGTGATGGCAATATGACACAGACACCAGCCTATCACAAACTCGAGCATCAAATTTGACCCACTGGCCAAATTTAAATATTAAAAAAATATGTTAACACAATAAAAAATTACATTTAACTGAATAAACAAGGAATCCTGTAATCTATATAGGTATAAATACATAAGCAAACAGATAAATTGGAAGTTTAATGAGGAAGGGATAGGTACACAGTCTCAAAATAGTTTCCCCCCAAAATGGGACAAAGTGACATCAGGTACCTCCTGATGTGAGGCAATGGGGCAAGAACACAGCATGGTTTCTGTAGCACTCCTACCAAAGATAAATAGCCAGAGTCTCAAAATATGGAAACGACAGACACTCTACAAAACAACTAGTCTGAAAGGTTCAAAATGTGTGAGGGTCACAAAAGTCAAGGAAACACTAACCAATTGATACAGACTGAAGGAGACCAGAGACATGAAAACTAGATGCAGAACGTGATTCTGAACTGGAATCTTTTGTTATAAAAGATATGATTGGGACAAATAATGGAGCCTGAATTGTGTCTAAAGATCTGAAGGTGATATTGGGTTATGAAGGTGAATGTCCTTGTTTGTAAAATAGAGACACTAAAGTATCCAGGGTAATGGGGCATCAATCTCAACTGGCTCTACAAAGAAAGTTATTTGTACTGTTTTCTTTAACAGTACTTTTCTTTTCTTTGCAACTTTTCTTTAAATTTGAAACTGTTCCAAAATTTAAAATTTAGAAATTATTTTTAAAGTAATTCTTTTAAAAAATGCAAAGCCAGGGGCGTCTGGGGGGCTCAGTCGTTAAGCATCTGCCTTTGGCTCAGGGCGTGATCCCAGCGTTCTGGGATCAAGCCCCGCATCAGGTTCTTCCGCTGGGAACCTGCTTCTTTCTCTCCCACTCCCCCTGCTTGTGTTTCCTCTCTCGCTGTCTCTCTCTCTCTCTCTCTAATAAATAAATAAAATAAAATAAAATAAAATAAAATAAAATAAAATAAAATAAAATGTGTGAGATGCTATGTTAAATACTAAACATGCATTTTCTCATTTAATATAATCACCTCATTTCCTCCTGCAGTTGGGAAATCAGAATCTTAAAGAGATTAAATAAGCCTTCATTCCATAAGCCACTAAATGGCAGAGCTGGTATTTGAACCCTAGGAGTCTGGCTTCAGCAGCTGAACAGTTATCATTAAGCTGTGTGGTCAAATCACTATAGGATATAATACTAGCTCTATTTGATCACAATACTATACTTTTATTAGTTCAATGTATAAGAGCATTGAAAACCATTTAAAAGTTGCCCCTTAACCTAGAATGATAACTTTTTTTTAAAATTATTTATTTATTTATTTATTTGAGCAAGAGAGTACGAATGGGAGGGGCAGACAGAAAGGGAGAAAGAATCCCAAACAGATTCCTTGCTGAGAGTGGAGCCCAAGGTGGGGCTCATCCCAAGACCCTGAGACCCAAGGCCCTAGATGAAACCAAGAGCCAGACGCTCAACTGACTATGCCATGGAGGGGCCCCTAGAATCATAACTTTTTATTACAAGCTTCAAAGTAAAAAATGCCCAACTTTTCACGTATACAGTACATTGTTTCTTCTTTCTTCTCCCGTTCTTTTCCTTTGCATTGTCCCATAAATCAAGAATGACTGTTACTTGGTGGTAATAAGAAGATTCCCAGGTTCATGCTCTGAAGAAGGAGGTTGGTATTTTAGATCTGGAATAAACCTTAGTTCCACCCCCCAAAACAAGCAAACAGAAGTGGCAGAGCTCTCAGTTACTTGGGCTTTCTGCTACTGAACACTGCCATCCATAGAAACAACTCATCTAAAAACTGGAAGAGAGGACATTTTCTGAAATTTATACTTACAGATTACAATACATTTTGGATATTGGTAAATTTTCTTTCTTTCTTTCTTTTTTTTTTTAAAGATTTATTTATTTATTTGAGAGAGAACAAGAGTGGGGAGGAGGGAGCAGTCTCCCTGCTGATGCAGGGCTCAATCCCAGGACCCTGGGATCATCACCTGAGCAGAAGGCAGACACTTATTTGACTGAGCCACCTAGGCACCCCTTGAGATTGGTAAAGTTTCTAGGATGCATATATTAAAGCAACGCCTTTTATTGGACTTTAAACTAATCTATTTTTCTATTGCTCTCATTCCTAAAACACCTTCACCTCACTTGCTTTTTTTTTTTTCTTTTCAGAGAGAGTGCGCCAGTGGGGGGTGGGCAGTAGCGGGGCAGGGAGAGAGAATCTTAAGCAGGCTCTAAGCTCAGCACAGAGCCCAACACAGGGCTTGATCTCACAACTGTGAGATCATAACCTGAGCCAAAATCAAGATGCTTAAGCAACTTAGCCACCTAGGCACCTCTCATTTGCTTTTTATCATTTGACTAAACTAACAAAACGTGCATGTCTGCTATGAGACAAGCACCAATATCAACAGGTAGATCTAAATATTTTTTTCAACAATTAAAAAGGATTAAGGGAATAAATGATATAGATCTGGAAGAGGTAAATGGGCCTGGGACAGTTGATCAGGTATTTGCCTGAATTGTTCAGGACCTAGTTTATTTTAATCCAATTTATAATTAAATTTGAGATTACAGTTTAATCCTAAATTGCTTTAGTCAAAACATTACCTTAATGCATTGACCAACTTCTCCAAAATTTCGAAACTAGCACTTCCTCTTTCTCTAGACACTGTGAGGGGATGTTATATGAGCAAGATGGGGACTGGGGAGGAAGTATCAAACTTTAGCCAAAGGGTTAGAAATCGGGCACCTGGGCGGCTCAGCTGGTTAAGTGCAGCTCAGGTCATTCAGGGTCATGAGCTTGACCTGAGGGCTCCGCACTCAGCATCAAGTCTGCTTCTCTCTCTCTCTCTCTCCCTCTGCCCTTCTCCCCACTCATGTGCATGCTTGCTCTCTCTCTCTCTAATACATAAAGAAAATCTTAAAAAAAAAATGTGTTAGAAATCAGTCAAGTTATGGGAATGTGATAGAAAAACTGGTTCTATTACCAACTGAGCTAAAGTGTGACCCCCTAGCCCAACAGTTAGATTAAAATAAATAGCTCAAGGTAATTTTTCTTCTTCTGTCGTAAGTCTGGAATTAGATTCCACTTCTATAGAGATCTGAAGTCAATCCTTGATATGCCTATTTAGAATTCATCTTCTTAATGAAAGATAAACTCTGATCTTGCACTATCTAGTCTTTCATCCTGCAGTCTCTGCTGTGCCAGGACTCAGTTTCCTATCATTAACTAGCATCTCATTAGGTGAGCCTCCCTGTTGCTAGCCATCTCCAGTGGAATGTGTCTTCATTTTTGTATTATTTCTAGAATTAAATTACAAGCCCAGTAGGGTAGCAACTGCATCTAATTGATTTTCTGTATTACCTAACATTTCTGTTGGTGCTTAATGTATTTTTTTCACACCCCTTTTTGCATTCACTTTTTTTTCTGCCATATAATTGGGAATTGAAGTAACCACTAATACTAGAAAATCAGCAATATCTAAGGCCTCCTTAGTAAATATGATCTCTTCACTGGTGGACTGAACTCTGAGCAGGGATCCAAGAATGTTGGAAAAGGAAACTCAACTCAGTGGCAAAAGGGAGGCATCAGGAGGTAGTGAAAAGAATAAATCTTTTTTGGGGGAAATCTGACTTTGGGTCCTTAAGCTCACTGTGTCACCTTGGACAAGTGCCTTGAGCTCTCTGGGGCCCTGTAGAATTAAGGCAGTTAGATAATCCCAAATATTCCAGAATTCTGATGTTTGATTTTATTAAAAAATTAAAGAGAAACATTTACTCTCAGAACAATTTTGAGGGATGTCACCTCCAAAATTGAAAACCCTGCCTTCCTTTTTTTTTGTAGCCAAACTCAACATCTAGCTTGTTCTAGTACCGTTCTATTTCTTAGACTATATAAGTGTTTGAAATTCTTTTTCTCACTTTCTATTCTAGTGTATATTTTTATAATATATTTCCTCAGTAATCCCTGCTCTAATATTTTTCACTATACGTTTGTTTTTCTTGTTTTTTTTTTCTTGTATGTCATTTGTTTCTCCATTAGTAGATTCCTAACTTCTTCCTTTACAGACTATCCTTCCCACCATCTTGCTTTGTGATAGAATCTCTTAAAAACACAGTGGAGGAGGATGTCTTGGTAGTGATTATTCTTTAACGTTCACTAAAGACTATATATTTCCAGTGTCACATAGCTTCATTTCTATTTTCCTGAGTATCAAACGGCATTTTTAAAGTATCATATTCAGAAAGATTATGAGATAAATAAAAATACTTGCATTTTAAATAATTGCTTGGTGGATGACAAAAGTCCGGTCACTACATACAGACTACATCCTCTCCTCAAATTTATATACCTCTTCTTTTCACATTCTCTTTCAATTTGTTTATTGTTTCTCTTTTCACAATTTTTTTCATTCATCACATATATATCCTTTCCACCTGTGTCCTCACGTCCTCTCTCCAAGAGGAGGAAATAGGGCTGGCCCGAGCCAACCTATGAAGAAGGGATGTACCTTTCTTTGCCCTCTTGCCCTCCACCTAGAATTGTCTTTCCTTCTCCTTTGGGCACCACCATTTTCTAAAGGTCTCTTGTGTTCCTCTAGTTGGTCATAATGGAATCAAGCGGGACTTCTGTATTTCCCCAAATTCAGAACTATTTCTGATTTCATTTCCTGCAACCAACACATAACCTGTCCTGGGTCTCAAGGTAGCCTTAAGATCTGAACCCTCTGATATCCCCAAATGAACTAACAGATCATGTATTTTCTTTCTTTGGGCAAAAGTATAATTACCAGGGGCTTTTTAGGGATTTTGACTACATAAGAATAATACAAGGTATCATGGTGAAAATATTTTAGCATGCCTGAGTTCTACCTCCTTTAAATATGCCATATCCAACAGAAATTGACTAAAATAGAGAAAAACTCTAAAGTAGAAAATTGATATACAAGCTACTTTACAGATAAGGAAAGGACTTATTACGGTTTCTAAAGATAAAATTTCTCAATGAAAAAAATGTATTCACCTGAGGGCTTTTTAATTTTTAGGTAAAATAGAGTTGTAAGGAAAATATACAACCTCAGCATTCAGTTTATCAGCAATAACAGATATGTTTTCAGTTCCTCTCTGCTTTTATTTTTGACTAGTGAGTTTTCATCACTTAAGAACTGAACTATATATAAACTTCTTCCTCTTTCCCATACTCCCTTCTCCTGGATTTCCTTTCATCATTTCTTTGAATAAAATACGACACACACATCACTCCAAATCCCTCTATAATCTATTTGCCAAGTGTCTCACCATTTGTAAAGCACTTTGAAATACACTGGCACATTTGGTTCTTACCACTCTATGAGACAGATATGGTAGGCCCTGGACCCATTTTGCAAAGAGGAAAACCAGTACTCAGAGAACAGCTATACTACTCAGGTCATGCAGTTTTCAAGAAGCATTACCAAAAAACCAACTCTCATCTTCTGACCACACCACATATCCAGACTCTTTTCCTGCTGAATTCCACATGTAACCTACCATGGAATAATTATGGCAGGTTTTCTTTTGTGTTGTTTCCAATTGAAAAGGAACACTAATGATTTAACTAAAAAATATTAATGATTTAAAATTTTATGTCCAAACCCCACACCAGTACAATCACATAACATCTTTTGGTTCTTAAATCCTACCCACCACATTCACAAAGCTGAGTAACATTCCTTCTCTTTCTCAATATATACATCACAACACTTAAGTAAGGTGTCAGGCACAGCCAGCAAACTCAGAGTGAGATTAGGTACACAGATGGTTTCCAGGACCACATTATCTGCATGATATTTATATTATTCATTTGAGTCTGGGAATTGCCACTCTAAAGTGAAATATATGGCAAGCCTTTTTGAATTTCTCTGTTTTTCATACATTCTTCTGAATATGTGACGACCCATAGAAGCCAATTCCTTTCTCAATCTCCCTACGCCCTAACTGATGAGGATCTAATAGCTAGCTTTGTAATTTAAAAAGCAACATGAACGTAAGAACACAAAAAAGATGTTGCAATAAATAAAGTAGACAGACTGTAGCCGTAAAGTTAAGTGATTCAATAATACTCCTGAAGTATGGCATAGATATTGACTCTTGTTTGGCATTTCTAGTAAATAATTTTTAGGTACTGAAATTTTGTAGAAGCTTTTCTATACCAACAGCCTTCAAACAATTTCCTTTCTATATCTTACTTTTCAAACAAGCTTTCCATCACTTTTGGTTTTCAAATGCATTTCTTCCCATTTATTATTCCTTTCATCTTATATTTTTCTTCATCTCATTTTTAGCTACATTTATTAAGAAAATTTCTGAAAGCATTTTGACCTGAAACCTAGAATTCAACACTAGTTCGAACTCAACCAGCAACAAAGTGCATGTCCTGGTTTACCCTTTCAATTTACTGAAATCAAAAGGCAGCTTTGGGGGTATGTTTAGACTTGCCCCATTAGCTATAAGACAGACATAGGGATGTTTTCCAAATATCTTATTTCTGCTTTAGAAAATGGCTTAAAACTCTTCTCTTTTTACCTCTTATTAACATCACATTTTAGGATTGCCTAGAGTACTGTCCCTGGGCAACCCCCCCTTCCCTTTTTCTACTCACCGGCTGCCTTTTGACACCTAGCCAATTTTTCCAGACCAGCACCCGAAGCTGATGAAACTGGGAAGCCATCCTTCAAACACCACGAACAAAAAAATTCCTCTCTTTTCCTCCAACCCACAGAAGAATTGGTACCCTGTCCAACTTGCTGTATCAATGGGTCAAAGCCCTTTCACGGCATAGCTTTCCTGAGGGCTGGGGTAAGAAACCCACAGTTCTTCGGCTGCTGGATTTTTCCTTCGGCTTAATCCTTGACCAAGGAGCACTTCTCAACCAACTCTTCCCTCTGAAACAAGAACCCAGACCAGACCTGTCAGTGGCTTTGCTTATTTTTAAAATAACATCCAGTTATTGCTTGTTGCATGAAGTCCAGCCTCAATAGACAATGAGTAAGTATCATTCAGATAATGCCCTACTGTAAAAAAAAAAAAAAGCTGAACCCACACCTCCTACTCTCCATGAAATTAACTGCCTATCACACCTTCCAGAAGGTGTCACCTGCATTGGACACGTCATGAGGAATTAGGTGGGACTCTTGCCAGGCCAGTAGGACTTGTCCTACATTCTCTCGCCTTCTTTTCTACATAGTAGCAGAGGCAGGACACATAGCATTTTACAGACTCTGGGCCCAGTGACTCATAATATTTAAATTGTCATTAAGAGTGGTTTAACTCAATAAGGCCAGAGCTCAGCTAAAACACTCTGAACCTCAACCATGGAGAAAGTCTCCATCTTTAGCCTGAACTTAAGTGGAATGCTTTGATTTGGAGGGAAGTAACTATGTGTGCTGCCCAGGTTTCACCTTCTGTTACAATTTATTAGGTTAAACAAATTTCAGAAAATAAAAGGTAGTCTGTGGGTGGAATAAATGACATACAATGGATTCCCTCATTTGGGGGATGGGTTCATGTATCCATTGCAGGAAAGTCATGTTGTTTTGGGTTTTTATAATTAAAGACGACACAGGCTGACCCAGGACTTTACTAACTTTATGATATAGCAGAGTTCTAGTGCACGTGAATATCCAAATCAGCAAAAGAAATCTATTGTAAATTAGGAGAAAAGAAAAAGGCTCTATGCTTAAATTATTCAAGGTACTTTCTAATTAAGTAATTTTAATTGTGATTTCAGGATACATGCGAAGGAGAACTCTGGCATAAAGGTTTCCAGGAGTAACATTGCTTAAACACCTTAATGACAAACTACTCCCTCTGATATCAGTGCCTCCACAACCTGGCTCCAGCCACTTTTTCAATAGTCCACTACAGTCTGACTGCTTGCCAAACTCATGCATATTACAATGTGCAAACATACTTCTGCTTTCTGGACCTTGACTTGCTTATGCCATCTCCTCTAACCTGAGATAAACTCCTCCCTCTCTAAGATCCTACCTCTCAATATCATCCTCAGGTTGATGCCTTCTATGATGCCTTTTGAGAAATACCCTTAGGAAATCCTCTCACCTGCCTTTGAATCCAGCATAGTTCTTTGTTTATATTTCTCTCAAGGACCCTGTGTTTCTTATTTTTTACACTAGATTGTCAACTCTAAGATCATAAACTATTTTATATCAAAATACTTTAGAATGATTAATGCTCAATAACTGCTGTTGAATGTAATTGAATATTGAAGAGACTATTTGAGCCAAGGCTAGTGAAACCCTCCTTTCGTCCTCACACCTCACACCTTTCTATGATCGATCAACGTTCTATTTGTGAAATCAGTAAAAAGCAATGTTTCAGTTCTCCCTTCAATGTTTGAGTTCAAATGCTGGTTCAGCTTCCTGGTCCTCATGCCGACTCTGCAATGTTGATGACAGCCAGCCTGGAGCTGATTGGAGCCATGCTGGCACATGCCCATTACCTCACCTTTGGCTCTGTCCCTACTGTGATGAGTCTTTCCAAGCCCAATCCCCATTAGGCAGTCAGTCCTGAATATCAAGAATTTGGCTCTTGAATTTTTTTTTCTGAACAAGGTTAAAGACAAGGTGCTCTTCAGACACTGGGTGCCTCTGGAGGTAATACCCTCCTTCACCAGTTCCAGGATTCAGTGTCCAAGAACTTCCGGCTTTTTCAAGCTTTGCAGATGAATTGAGCTCCTGCTCCCTGCTTTCTTTCTCTGTCATCTGTCACAATCTACAACTCACTAATGGTTGGTTCACAAATATTATTCACTTGTGCACTTGTGAAGTCAAGGTGGGATTTGGGGATGTGATGCTACCTATCAAGGGATATTACAAGTGCTCAGAGTCACTTAATTCAGTCAGGTTACTTGAGCTTAAAAAGTACTGATTCACCACGTGACTGATGCAGATGAGAGGCCAGCTTTAAAAGTATCAAATGGTTTCTCCTAGTAGCTGCCTGTCATCTTTCCAGTGTAATCATGGGAGTTGTTCTGTTGTTGGTTTAACTTTGGTTAAAGAGTCTCTCTCTCAGGCTGTTCTCTTGCCTGGACACCTTCATCTACTACCTCTAATTTTCTGATGATGGTTATGTATTTTATTACAACCCATGACTTCCCAGAAGATTTATCTCTTCAACGTAATTTCAAAACTATGCATTAAGTGTTAATATATGTAAGGGTTTCCTTTATACTGGAAGGCATATAATGTCATAACTCTAAGTGTCACACACACTTACTTGGGGACTGGGGTATTCTTTCATAAGACATAATTCAAAGTAATTTAAGGTGGGGTACATAGACAATGAGACCTCCAAATTTTGCCCCACTCTAAATATCTATATTCTGGCATCTATGTTGGCCATATCTGCTTTACTCTCTCCTTTCAGGTTTTCAAATTTCTTTTAATATTTACTTTTGAAAGCATCCTTCATGATTTCATTTCAGAAAAGGCCTTAGCTAACATTAATCTTGGAAGCTATAGCTTATGTAAATCAGGAATCATAATCTCTGATCAGAATAGAACTTAAAGCAATTATTAGACAAACCAAAAGGAAATGGAAGAGAATGTGGAAGGAGATTAAAGATAGTGAAATCTTTTCTATTTTGTTTAACACAGAGAAAGATACAGCTTTGTGCCCTACACCTGACTACAGGTTGAGGTGCTTTTGGCAGATATTTTAGGAGTCCCCCTTGAGGGAAGAAAGAACAATTTAGCAACCAGAAATAAGTCATACCCAGGACACATAGTTGCTAAAAAAAAAATGTTTTTTAAAAAGCGAAAAAACTAAACTGCAAAAAAAAAAAAGCAAATAAACAGAGGCAAATTAGAATAATACACAATCCATGAATGAATACATTTACCAGTAAACTGTTGACAGATTTGATTCCCACAGTTGTACTGAGAAATTAAATTACTCAATTTGGCTGGACCACAGTGATCTGCTACGTTACTCAGTGTTCCAGTGCTTCTGCCAGGGCCAGCAGACCCAGGTTGCATTTAGGATGACTTCCAAGTCTCGAACCATAATATCTGTCTCTCCTACCTTTCTTTGATGTTGCTGACTCTACTTCTTGGTGATCAACAGATGCATCCCTCTATCAAGCAAGGAGTCTACCAGAACTTAGGTAGTATTTGCTTTTGTGTGCTCACTTTGCCAACAGTAAAATCAAAAAAATATAGATAGCTTTATCATGGAATAGCTTGCACAAAAATTAGCTAATCCTAGGATTCCAGCGTTGTGCTTTCCTGAATTCTAGTAATGATAAGTTTTGGAGAACTGTTCAAACAGCCCAAATCTGACTGAGCCATGTACAGAATTAGTTTTGAGCATGCATGGTTATCCTCCTAAGGTTGGACTTATCTAGGATCACCTCCAGAGTCACTTCACCTACTGAACCTAGTTAGAATGGTGGCTCAGCCAAGGCTACACAACTGTGTAACTAACAGGCACCGTAAGCAATGGAATGGCAGCTCTTGGCAATCAGTCATCATGTAGCACACTCCAGGAACATGGCAAGAGGGAGTGGGCCCAGCCATGAATAGGGTATTGACATAGCTGAAATACATTAACTTGTTTTAATAAAATATCTACATTAATAATAATAAATACTAGACTATAAAGCCTATTTTTGTATATCTCATTACTGTATAATGGGATTTAACATAGAGCTTGCCTTATACTAGGCGTTCAATTAATGCTTATTGAATAACTGAGTTGCAAACATTTGTTAAGCTCTTACTGAATCATCATAGGAGGGCTATCATGTAGAAAGTGGCATTATCCCCATTTTCAGAGGAAGAAAGTGATATTCAGAGAGGATACAACTTGCCTCAGATCACCCAGTTAGAAATGGGGATGGTGAGAAGGGATCTCAACTCCTACATCAATACTTTTCATCTCTGTGTCACACTCCCTCCAATCCTGTGTACTGTACTGTGTGGGAAGAACGGAGAGGAAAGAAAAGAACTTCAGGGTTTTCCCTGGTTTTCTAGGGAACCATAAATCACTTGTAGAGATTTATTGAAAATGAAAAATTATTGCCAAAATAAGTGCACAAAGAATTATTGCACCAGGAAGTCAGGAAAAAGAAGGCTGCGCTTGGTAGAACAGCAAAGAAGTTCCCAGTGTGGCCCTTGCCAGCTCCAATAGATGTGTCTCTGCACTTTCAATCATCCCTGCTGCCATCTGCTGTAATGCCTTGGATGAAGACTATTCACTTTCAGGCTCTGTTGTGCTGCTCCCTTGACCCAAAATGAAATTGTGCTCATTCTTAAACAACTGACTCAAGTGTTGCTTCCTCTCTGAAACCTTTCCCAGCTCTTCCACCCACCATGCTCCCACTCCAGGATGAATTAATCACCTCTTCATCTCTTTTCCTATAGATCTCCGTTTATAAAGATAATCAACTCCTTATTACCTTCTGTCATAGTCAGTCTTTCTCCTCATCTACTCTGAGCCCCGAGGACAGAAACACTGGACTGAGGATTAAGTCTATATCTTTGGAGAATGGTGAGAGCTCTGACCTGACTAGTTCTAAGAACTGGTAGCAGATCAAATTTGAAGAGTGAGGGACCTTAATGCTAAAGAACTCAGGATGCCATTTTGAGGATTCAGAATGGGAAGTTCCTGGCAACTCTTCTAAAGAGAAAAAGTGAGATAAAACTGATGCTGTGGGAAGATAAAAATGTTAGTGGTTGGGGGCACCTGGGTGGCTCAGTCGGTTAAGCATCTGACTCTTGATTTCAGCTCAGGTCATGATCACAGGGTCATGAGACTGAGCCCCATGTTGGGCTCCATACTCAGCAGGGAATCTGCTGGAGATTCCCTCCCTCTCCCTCTCCCTTTGGTCCTCCCCCCACTCTCTCTCTCAAATAAATAAATCAATCTTAAAAAAAAAAAAGAAAGAAAGAGAGGAGGGGAGTTAAGATGGAGGAGGAGTAGGGGACCCCTTTTTCAGCTGGTCCCCTGAGTTGAGCTGGATAGGTACCAGACCAGCAGGAACACACGAAATCAGCCTGAGACGCAGGAAGATACATCTGGATCTCTACAAATGAACATCTCCAGCGCTGAGTATCAAGAGGTATGAAGCAGGGAGCCGTGAAACCGCGCACAGATATCGGAAGCTAAACAGAAGGGGGAGGGAGCCGCCGTGTCAGGGCGCCGGGAAGCGGTAGCAATCTGCACGGGGGAGCGGACCACGCTTGAGACAGCAGAACGGGAGCTCCGGGAGCACTCGCGGGGCGGCTGGCAGCTGGCAGGCCACCTGCACGGGGGAGCAGGCGGACTCGCGGACGGCACCCGCGAGACAGCAGACTGAGAACGGGAGCTCCGGAGCTCCGGGAGCCCACACGGGGCAGCTGACGACTGGCGGCTGGTGGGGTTGGAAACACAAAGGACAGAGACGCGCCAGCCCTGGAAGCGAGGGCTGGGACGCCGGGTGTGGGGCGCACAGCCTGGGATGCTGCAGGGTTGAGCAGCACCAACAGAAACAGAGTTAAAGTAGCCAGAACATCAGTGGAGAACGATCCACGATCTCTCTGTTCTGAGACAGAGGCTGAATTTCAGCCGCTGCTGCTCTGACTCTCAGAAGAGGCATAGCAAACCACCAGGGAAAGCCGCCAGAGAACAAAAGCCTGGAAATACCGGCTCACAGGGTGCCCATCCCCATTCCCCCTCGCAGAGGACAGGGAAGACTCTACCCAAACAGGGTTGCCTGAGTATCGGCGTGGCAGGCCCCTCCCCCAGAAGGCAGGCTGAAAAA